>NC_058410.1:84420621-84628888 GCF_002201575.2 Neomonachus schauinslandi | reverse complement strand
CTTTCTTTCTTTCTTTCTTTCTTTCTTTCTTTCTTTCTTTCTTTCTTTCTTTCTTTCTTTCTTTCTTCTTTTGTCTCTCTCTCTGTCTTCTTTTTTTAATGGGTAATGTTTTAGGAGAGAAATTTAACGTATGCTCTGACTGCCAATGTGCATAGTTTTATGTAGAAGTTATTAATGGTTAGGTCAAATTTATACCCATGTAATCAAGTAATTTTTGCAGCCATTTATTAGGGATTCACTTAAGGCATTTGTGCTTAATTTTCCAAGAGGAAATCAAATGTGTATTTTTAGAGATATTTCCATGTCATAATGTAATTTGTTTACTTTGTTCCAAAATATGCAATCCAGTACAGACGTTTAATTATTACTTCAAACAAATGTACATATGGTAACACTAGAATGTGAAATTTGCTAAGTTTAATTGAACCAGCAGTTGTTATTTTCAACTAATTAACTGCACAGATTTCATTTTCTGAGTGAAAATTGTGGAAGAATTGATCAATATGAATCCAATAAACATGACTTATTAAGTATATTTAAGTCAAAACCAGTGTTTGATAGTTTTTTGATAATTGATGACTCCACACCCATTTATTACAGGAAATGAATATTTTATCAATTGTCTGGGTAATATTCCTGACTTCACTATAGTGATATTTCATCCACTAAATGAGATTTTCGAAGTTTTTCATCAATGATTTCTTCGTCAGTTGTTTAATATGCAGGAAGAGAGCTGTTATTCTTAGAGAGCTGCCAGTTTTAACATACATTTAAGTGTTTATTAGAGAAGCTGTGACTTTGGGGGTAGTTTTAGCATTCGTAAAGATCATTTTTTTTAAAGTACAGAGACATAAGGTCTTTTATAAGCTGTATCACATGATCTGTGGTAATATGACTAATGACAATATGATTTTTTTTCTGTGTTTTTACATTTAAGATGCTATCATCTTAAGATTGTTTCATCAGTGAGTATAATGAATAACTTGATTCATATCTTCCGGATTCTGATCACTGATATGCCTCTGAATTTCTATGTGTCTTGGATAAATCAGACTTCCATTTGACTTCTCTCCAATTCACTGAATCCAATTTACTCATTTGAAAATGATGTTATTAGGAATAGTGAAATAATATCTATATAGAGATACTAGAAAAACAATTCGCTCATTTTTCTTTCTGATTCTGACATGGATGAGGGAAAATTCCTTTTGTGAACTACAACATCAGATCCCTCTAACTCTCCTTTTACAAAACTTGTGTTTTTCTGATTTCTTGAACCTGACCATGCAGAGTTTCCTCAGTGTGGGATGTACTTATGGCAAGACACTTTTATATGCATATGGAGGAACAGGGAGAAAATTCCAGAAAACACTTGTGATGGGCACACTACTCTTCACTCCTCATTTTATTTTGGGAATGTCCCTAAGGGAAATTTCTTTTAGAGTTTAGTATTAGCAGAAGTTTGTTTTCCCCTAAATTGAAATCTTTGTAACTTCTTTTTATTTCAACTATCAGGAAGCTCAGAACTAAATTTACAGCTCAACTTAGGAAGTTATGGCCTGCTTCATTGTGATTTTTTAAATAAACATAGTATTTAGCTTATTATTTTTCACCTATATATTACTAGCTTTTGTATGCATACATTTTATTTAAGCTACCTAAAATACTTTCTAAGGTGAATTATTATATGCATGAATAACATGCATATTTTGAACCATACATGACCCCTGGTTTATGAGGGGCTGAGCTGAGCATAACTTAAACAGAATGTGTAGTGAGGACAACATGAAGGAGATTGCTGTGGTTTTCGTTCACAAAGGAAGAGGAATCTGATTAACCAGGCATAGCATCTCAAAACCTTTTTCACAGAGGCAGAAAAGTATAGAAAAGTATAGTACAAAATAGGGAAGATTTATTACACTTACTTTTTAAAGTTAAAATTATAAGAAACATATATTTATAGATGTTTTCTGAAAACTCAGAGGTCTCACTGAAAAAAGGAATATTTGACTTAAATAAAAACTGAAATACATATTGTAAGTTATACTTAAGTCATGGTCACTTCCCATGTTACCCTTCAGTAGCCTTTATACTTACAACAATAACCCCTAGAATATATTTCAAATGCAATAAATCTTTTCACCAGGATCACTATACACCTATTTCCTTCAGTTTTAGTGTCTCTTTTAGAAAATAAACAGTGTATCCCCCTGTTTTCAAATAATATTCTACAATGGGTTTTATTTTTGAAAGGCTTTTCCTGAGTAAGATATTGTCTTAGACTATTGCAGAGCTTCATCTTATCATTTTGTTTTGTTTTATGAGGTATACTTTAATTAAATATAACTGATGTATTAAAAAATCATGTCCTTTTAAAATAGAGTCATTTACACAAAGTAAATTGTAGCATCCCTTTCCCTGGCCAGCAGGTAAGCAGGTAGGAGGTGCTCAGTGAAGTTAAGGCGGTTTCTGTTGTGGTAGAAAACTCAACTCAATCTGACTTAAATATAAAAACATTTTTTTGTTGTTGTTTAAAGATTTTATTTATTTATTTGAGAGAGAGCATGAGCGGGCTGAAGCTGACTTCCCGCTGAGCAGCAAACCCCCCCCCCTCCCTCCACAATGATGCAGGGCTGGATCCCAGGACCGCCAGATCATGACCTCAGCCGAAGGCAGATGCTTAGCCAACCGAGTCACCCAGGCACCTATAAAAACATGTTTTTATTAGCTCAAATACTTAACAGTTCACTTGACAACCTTGACAAAGTAAAAGTAAATGTATAGCTAGCTGACAGGTGGAAGGTGAAAGACAGTAGCAAAAATGGAGGGATGGGTAGAGGCATTAACAGTCGTATTCTACCTAGAGTGGTGTCAAGAAACTGACTAAAATTTATTGGACAAGAAACAGAAGTGTAACTAGAGATTTCCAACTTAAACCAACAAAACTTAAACTAATAATATGATCGTCAAAATTACAGAGGCGCTGTGAAAAGTACTACAGTAGAGGAACTAAAATCTCACTTTACATAGATTAGAGTCAAGCACATCTCTATGTGATAAATAGCAAGATATATTCATTGTTTCATTATCCAAATTTTACATTTTCAACTAAGTTTATTATTTAGTTTTCTAAAAGTAGACATGGTTAAAAAGACTTTTCCTTTTTGAGAGTATTGCAATTGTGTGTGAGGAGGATTGTTGTCTTATCTTATTTTTTAAAACCAAGTGTGAATATTGTTTTTACAAAATTTTTCAATATTACAAAAAAGTCTTAGCATGAGATTTATTAAAAAATAAATGTAGGGTATCAATATATATATTGAACCACAATTATAAGGTAATTAGGGTAGGATAAAATGTTGTTTGGGATCCCAGTGTACTGAAATGCAAACATTAATCAGGAATATATGTGGTAGTTTTAAGAAAGAAAATATAATGTATATATAGTGAAATTATTTTATTTCCTTCAAATGCAATTCATAATGTAGTAGATTCTCTTTTTTGTGCTTGAGAACAACTGTGCCTTTGGATCCCACAGATTCTAGTACAGACTGGATATGGAGAGGGTGTTTGTTAAATGCCTGTTTGTTTTTTGATGAAGTAATTGTATCATTTGAAACCGTTTGACTCAGCACACAGGAAAACTCAATAGAAAATGTGTTCAATTGTGAGCTTCATAGCTTCAGAAATGAATGAAATTTATGGAAAAAGATTCTGTGGAAAGTTACAAAAGGAATTAGAAATCTAGAACATAGAATATTTGAGGAATTGACATTTTTGAGCTTTTGGGTCTTCAAATTTTTCAGATATAATGCATTGTTAATTTTCTGTGCCAGTGAAGGAGAATATTGGGGCCACTGCGAAATGCTCTTGGGAGTCTCTTAGAATCAGTTCATCTTGGGAAATCAATCTGCTGGACTCGCAGTCTGTGTTGTAAATAGTCAAAGGCAAGGAAAAAAATCATTACCAGAAACCATGGAGAAAGAAAAGGGGTATGTGTGTGTGTGTATGTATATGCACATGTGCACAAGCAGGCATGCTCATGTGTAAGAGATGAGGCTGAAACATGTTTGGATCACCTGCCAGTTGATAAGGAGCAGGATAAATCTAAAACACAAGTCTGGAAAAATTAAAGTATCATCATAGAAGTAAAAACTGTCATATTGTAATGTTTTAATCCTAATATGTTAAGTTTTATTTTATAATGTACTGTGCCATTTGGAGAAAATGTTTGTGGAAAATACCTGAACTCTCATGAAAGCATTCTTATGTAGTTGCGTCGTACCAAAGTTATCTGAAAATAAATACAGCAATAAGGGTTGGGTTTTCATTAACATTTTTTTTTCATTTGGAAAGAATCTTTATAATATGCAATGTCATTAGATCCTCATAACTTTCTCTCCAGATAGAGAGAAGGCACTTGGTGTCGTATTTGCATTCATTGAGCTCTGCTACTTCAGTGGGATTCAACCAGGCCACTAATTCCTCTGGGTCTATAAATGAGGATGATAATAATTATAGATGCTGTATCTCGTGTTGTTCTGAGGGCAGAAGCAGCCAATCTGTTTGAACATGCTTTGTGGACCATTATGTGGGTCATCAATGTTCTTATTAGCATAGGTTCTATTCCTATTTTGTAGAGAATGGAAAGGAGTCACAATGATTGAGATTAGTCCTCTGTTACCCAGTTACATAAGGTTGGGTCCCTGGCCCCCAGGTCTTCTAATTATTCACAAGTGTTTATTCCCCTACTTTGATACATGCTTTGAGCTGTGGTCAATAAATATGAAATTAGAATAGTCAGCTGGTTTCCTCAATTTCTTTTTTGGATTGAATAGTTAGTCTAATTGGTTACCAAGGCTCTTCTGACTGGAAATTGTACAATAATTAAGAATTTGGTTCATCAACTCTCTCAAGGCTCTCCACTGACCTAGAAGGATTGTATGCAACCAAGGTGGAGGTGAAGAACTCTGTAGAAAACAGAAGAAAGGGCACAGAGAACCAGGGAGGTGTATGAGTTGGGAACTACAAAGGATAAAACAGTTCCTGAAGATTACCTGAATGTGGGGATAGAAGGCACATGGAGAGAGGATTTCTAATGTTCAAGGGCAAATGTTCAGTGACACTTTCTAAACACATAAATGGCCTTGTGTGAGGGATTTTTTGGGGGTTGTTATTTGATTTGTTTTGGTGGATCCATTTGGAGTGAAGGAAAGTATGGGGTGACCATAAAAATATAAGACCCTCTCTTCCTTCCCCTAGAATTTTCAGAAAAATTAGGACTTTGGACATCTATATCTAGATGACACATATAGTAGCCTGAAAAAAAAAATCCCTAATTGTATCTGCTGATTCACTTCTCTCTTGTTATTGCTAAAGCCTATGGGTTAGAGAAACAGAAAAATTGTAGCATGTTAGAGGTTATTGCTGAAAATAGATAACCCAACATTGTGTGCTTTAGTGCTGTAAAAAAATGGTTGTTTGAGAAAGCCAAGTATATTTATCATTACAAATTTTGCCCTTAATGTCTAGTAAACATTATGTTTAATTCACAGAGTGGAGTATAAATTGTGATTTGTTAAGGGTTTAGTATAGGATATATTTATATGAATAGAATAACCTAGAAAGATCAACACCTAAATGTGGTTATCTCTGTGTAGTAGGATAATGGTAATCTACATACTTTTCTGTGTTTTCTGATAATTTTCCAATAAACATGTTAAAATTAAAATAGTAAAAAGTATATAACTGACACAGAAACTCTCAGTTTTCCATTATTGCTACATTCGTTATAAAGTTTATGAATAAAAAAGTTTATGCATTATATGAATTCAATATTAAGTTATCTGCTTCTTATTATTGAAAAGCTCTTTACTTGGACTTTTGAATCGAAGGTTGGATCATCATTGTGGTAAAATAATTTAGATGCCTTTTATGACCAAGTAAAAATTAGGAAATAATGTCAAAAGAAGTGAAATGAATTTTCAACCTGACAGTTACTTCTAACATCTAAATTCTAGTTTTTTTGTCAGCTGTTTTTTTTTTTTTTCCTAAGGATGTGGGAAATCTTAGTTGCTTATTAGTTTACTTTAGGTAGAATATTTAAGGACTAGTAAAGTAATAGAGCAGCAAGTAGTCCCAACATTTGAAAGACAGGAATTTCACTTTTTGAAGACTTTGATAAAGAAGATAGGTAATACTCACTTGGCTCTCTGTGGGTGATATGATTTAGACCAGAGTTCTTGACCAGGGGAGATTTTTGCCCCCCCAGTGGACTTTGGGCAGTGTCTGGAGACATATATGGTTGTCACAAGGGGGGTGGTGTGGAGAGGGTGCTACTGGAATCCAGTGTGTAGAGACCAAGGATGCTGCTATACATACTTCAATGTACAGGACAACCCCCCCACTATAAAGAATTATTTAGCCCAAAATGTCAATACTGCACAGGCTGAGAAACCCTGCTTTAGACCCCTTTTTATCTACAAATAAACAAAATGGCACCATTAACTTCAAAACCTAAAGAAATCAGTCCTTATTTATATGTTTTCTTTCAAGCAATGAAAAATAGAAGTGATATCCCCCCAAAGTAAAAAAAAAAAAAATTAGAGATATTTCTAGTACATTTTTGTGTTATAAAATAATATTTAAAAATTGAGAAACCTAAGGTAGATAATCACAGTGTTTGAGAAAGCAGAATTGGAATAGTACAACTCATAGAAAACAATTGTGCTTCAGCAACTGGTTGAGAATGGCTTTTTTTTTTTTTTTATTTAACATTCCTCAAAAGACTATTTTAGGTAGTAATTCAAAACAGTTGGGAATGTGAATCCAATGATATGTCAAGAACATACATTAATAATGACTGCTATTCTCCCAAGAAATAAATGAAAACACAAAATGCACTTATTACGATGTTTTTTGTGCCCTTCAGAATCATGAGTTATTAGAAAGGCAGTTCTGGGACAAGATGCATGGGCATGGATACAGGACAGAAGTCTTCCTCTCCATCACCCTAATGTGAAACTGTGTTCTCATAGGAAGGTTCCTGGATTAAGAAAACAACAACAACAACAATAACAGGAAGTTTGGCAGCATCTTGTATTGTGTTAACCCCATAACCCTGAAGCATGTTTTTCAGGGCATTAAAAAGTATGCTTTCAAAAAAAACCAAAAAAAAAAAAAAGTATGCTTTCAGTTGGCTAGTGCATGAAGTTCAATGAAGGTCACCGCATGCTTTTTAATTTTTCTCCCTAGAGAGGGCATTAATTTAGTTCCCTGTAAATAAGAATGAAGACTGTTAACTAAAGTATACCTATTTGGTCTTTACTACTCCTTTCCTCCAAGAACAGGGTATGTTTTCATGAAGGATAAAATGATATGTCATGATTACATTTTGTTTTAGTTTTTAATTAAGTGTGTAATGCTTAAAGAGTTACAAAATTGTCTTTGGCAGGGTAGCTGAAGACATGATGAAGTTCAAGTTTGTGCTGTCAGAGGCTTTCCTTTTAGTATATGATAGAATTAATTCTATGAGGTTAATCAGAAAGGCATAAATCCTTTTCTGTAAATATTTATTATATATTTTTAATTGGAGTAGGGATCAGGAAGGGGGATTACAGGATTACTTTGTAAATATTCTGTACTTTATAATTTTATAATATTTTTTGCTAATAATTTCTTTCTGGCCATTAAATAATATCTGCTTACTACTTAATATTTGGAAAATTCAGGAAAGCATAAAAAGAAAAATAACTCCCAGAGACCACCACTTCCAACACGGGTCAACTTCCTTCTGGCTCTTTTATAAAACGGTGTCACTGTGTGCCCAGCCCTTCTTTCTGCTTCCACCATATAGTGAACATTTACCCATCTTATCAAACTTCTTCCAAAACAAAGTTTAAAGTGTCTGTATTTCGTATCTTAAATGACTGCAGTTCTATAAGTGGTTCTGATTATTTTCTCCTAAATAACACACATAGATGTATGTGTTCAAAAGCCAGTGAATTCTCATGTACACATAGATAAAAAAGGCTCTGGTTTATGCAAATCTCTCTGGGCATTTGCCACTGCTCTGTTCCTTTTCTTCCCACTCATGAAGTCTACTATAATAGGAGTAAGAATAATATTACAGAGATAACCTTGACTGTACTCTAATTTACTAAATGTTTAGTTTGGCACTTATACTATTAATAGTAACAAATTACTTGTGATACCCCCCACAAATGATGTTGGATATTTTGTGACATCTCCGGTGATTAATGATAAATTCAGCTAATACAGATATAAGGTGACAATGAATGTTCCTGCCCTCAAATGTTCCCTAATTATTTCCATAAGATGAATGGCTCAAAGGAGAATTATTCAATCTAAGAGCATTAATTCTTGATGTAGATCATCGAAATTACTCTCCAGAAAAATCATTCCAATTTCTAATCTCACATCCAATGATATTGGGCTTTAGGGTTAAGTTTAGCTAATTTGATAAGTGAGAAAGATAGCCTTTAAAACAAAAATATTTGGAATTGAGTAATTTGATTTTTTCCTTCACATTTAGTTTTTATTTTCTCCTTACCTTCCTTGTCTCCCTCCTTCCCTCCCTTTCTTCCTTCCTTCCTTCTTTCTTCTTTCCTGAAGTAAATACTTCATATTCTTTGCCATTTTTTTCTATTGCAGTTTTAAGATTTACATAAGCTCTTTATATATTAACTATATGAAACTTTTGTCATAAACCTGTATCAAGTATTTTTCCCAGTTGTGTGCTTTTTAAATTATATTTATCTTTTCATGATGATGGAGGTTTAATTTCAGTTTTTAATGCTCTTAATGTAGGGAAATTTCAAATTTTGTTCTCTATAGTCAAATTTATACTATTTCTTGCATGATTTCTTTCAATGCTCTTAATAGTTAGAAAGCCGTTGCCCTTCCTGAGATCTGATAAGTGCTCATATTTTCTTCCTGGAGTGTGTGTGTGCGTGTTTTCAGTTTTTAGCGTTAGAATACTTTAATCGTTCTACAGTTTGTTTTATGGTATAAAGTGAGGAACTAACTAATTTTATTTCTGTTTGTTAAATAATTGTCTCACACCATTAATGAATTTTCTTTTATGTCCTCACTAATGTATGATGTCACCTTTATCTCACACAGAGCTTTCTAATTCTTGTCATTGTTTTGTTTTTTTAAACTACTAGAGTTGGCTTGTTGTCTATCTATTTTCACATCTCACTACATTCGGGTGAGACAAGCTTTCCCCATTAAATTTTTAATTATTTTTTGTAGTTTTTCCTAGTTATTCCTGATAAACTTTGGGAGTTGCTTTGAAAAGATATGTTAGTATCACACTAGTACTCCAAGAATGCATGTTAGAATTTTATGGATTAAATTAACCTATTTTCTCCCCATTCAGCCTCAAAGTATGTTCTTCTATTCATGAAAGTCTTTTTATTCTTCCTACAGCCTCTTGTTATTGTCATTCTGTAAGTTCCACACAAATCTTAAAGATTATTCTTGGAATCGTTTCTTATGATATTTGGTTATTATTATGAATGGGATATTTTTCATTGTATTTTGATTATATATTATTAGTATCATAAATCTGATTGATTTATATATATTTATTTTATATTTGGTCACTTTACTGAACTATGTTATTATATCCAATACTTTTTTCAGTTGATTCCTTTAGTACTTAGGTAAAAAAAAATCACGTTATCTATAAATAATTGTATCTGTCCCAATTTGTTTTTAAATTAACAAATACACCTTATGTTTCTGGGGTTCTTTTGTTTGTTTTGGCTATCACTTCTAGAACGGGTGGAAATGATAGTGTTAATAAAAGATATTCTTGAGTAGTTTATGATTTGCCAGTGTATTGTTATATGATGTTGGCTATATGTTAAAGATAAATATTCTTTATTATGCCAATGAATTATCATTTTATTCTGAACTTATTAAGCAAGAGAAGGTTCATTAAATTTTATCAAATTATTTTCCAGATCTATTGAGACAATTATGTATTTTGCAGTCTATTAGTGTGATTTTTATTCATTAGGAATTATATACCTGAATTTTTAGGATAATTTTAATTATCCAGAATAAATTATTATTTTAATATGATCTGAATTGGATATGCTAATTTGTAATTCAAACTTTTGCATCCATACTAAGCATTTTTAGGTTTTACTATGAGGGTCACCCTGGCTTTTTAAAGTGAGTTAGAACATTTTTCGTATTTTTTTTTCCCCATGCACAAGCAGACTATACATCACAGGAATGATTTATTTCTGAAGCTGAAAAGCACTCACTGATAAAACTTTTGACTCTGCAGCTGTCTTGAAGGTAGTTACTGAAAACTTGTTCAGTTTCAATTCTTCAGTTGATATTGGTCTTTTAAATTTTGGCCCACAAATTTTTTTCTTCATTATCTTTGAACTCTCATTATTAAGATTTTCAAATTTATTAAGCTAACTATTTATGTTAATACTTTTAAAAGAAGATTTAGCATATATGTGCAATGGAATAATACTCAGAGGGAAAAAAAGAATGAAATCTTGCCATTTACAACAACAAGGATGGAGCTAGCAAGTATTATTCTAAGTGAAATAAGTCAACCAGAGAAAGACAAATACCATATGATTTTCACTCAAATGTGGAATTTAAGAAACAAATGAGCAAAGGTTTAAAAAAAAGGTAGAGGAAAACCTAGGAGCCAACTCTCAACTATAGAGAACAAACTGATGGTTACCACAGGAGAGGTGGGTGGGGGGATGGGTTAAATGGGTGATGGGTTAAGGAGAGCACTTGTTGTGATGAGCCCTGGGTGATGTATGGAAGTGTTGAATCACTATATTGTACACCTGAAACTAATATTATGCTGTTGGTTAACTAACTAGAATTTCAATAAAAATGCACAAAAAAGAAAAAATCATTTAAAATCATCTATGAATCTGTTATTAAATCCTTTTATTTTTCTTTTAAAGATTTATTATTTATTTATGTTAGAGAGAGAGAGAGAGAGAGCATGAGTGGGAGGAGCAGAGGGAGGGAGAGAGAACTCAAGCAAACTCTGTGCTGAGCACAGAGCCTGACCCGGTGCTCAGTCGCATGACCTGGAGAGCATGACCTGAGCAGAAATCAAGAGTCATTCCCTTAACAAACTGTGCCACCCAGGCACCCCTAAATCCTTTTACGATTATATGTTATTTCTTCTAATCTTATTTGTTTACTCTTTTTTCTTGATTAGATTTGCTAGGACTTTTTGGATGATTTTTCATCCAAATATATATATATATATATATATATAAAGTTAAATTTTTTGAGGATCCTTCATAATGTTTTCCATAGTGGCTGTACCAATTTACAAAAAGTATATATATACTTTTTTCCATTTTATTGAAAAATAATTGACATCTGAGTATGTCACATGTGTTACTGTGTAAATTTAAAGCATATACAGCATGATGGTTTGATGTACACGTATTATGAAATCATTACCACAATAGGTTCAGCTAACATATACAGATAAAATAAAAAAAATGTAATGAGAACTTTTATGATTTACTTTCTTATTTTCCTATATATCCAAAGTAGTGTTAGCTATAGTATTAACATTAAGTCCCTAGTACTTATTTATCTTATAACTGAAAGTTTGTACCTTTTGACCATCTTCCCCCACCCTCTGCCTCTGGTAACCACAAGTCTGATCTCTTTTTCTATGAGTTTGTTTTAGATTCCACATATAAGTAGATCATACAATATTTGTCTTTCTCTGTCTGACTTATTTCACTTAGCATAAGGCATTTAGGGTCCATCCATGTTGTCACAAATGTAGGATTTCTTCTTTTTTTTTATGGCTGAATAATATATATATCTCACAACTTCTTTATCCATTCCTTCATTGATAGACACCTAGATTGTTTCCATGTCTTGGCTATTATAAATAATGCTGCTATAAACATGGGAGTGCAGATATCTTTTTGAATTACTATCTTCATTTTCTTTGGATATATTCCCTGAAGTGAAATTAGTAGATCATATGGTAGTTCTATTTTTAATTTTTTGAGGATCCTTCATAATGTTTTCCATAGTGGCTGTACCAATTTACAATCCCACCAAGGGACTGTGCACAAGGGTTCCCTCTTCACATCCTTGCCAGCATTTGATATCTCTTGTCTTTTTGATCATGGCCATTCTGACAGGACTGAGGTGATATCTCATTGTGGTTTTAATTTTCATTTCCCTGATGGCTAGTGATGTTGACATCCTTTCATGTACCATTGGCCTTTTGTATATCTTCATTGCAGGAATATCTATTCACATCCTTTGCCCATTTTTTAAATTGGGCTATTTGTTTTTTTGCTATTGAATTGCATAAGTTCTTTATATATTTTGGATATTAACCTCTCTTATCAGATATATGGTGTGCAAATACTTTTTGCCATTCTATAGGTTTTATTTTCACTTCTTGATGGTTCCTTTTGCTGTGCAGATGCTTTCTAGTTTGATGTCGTCCCACTTGTTTATTTTTAATTTTGTTGCATGTGCTTTCGATGTCACATCTAAAATATCATTATCAAGGCCCATGGAAAGGAGTTTTATTCCTATATTTTCTTCTAGGAGTTCTATGATTTCAGGTCTTACATTTAAGTCTTTAATCATTTTGAGTTAATTTTTGTGAGTGGTATAAGATATGGGTCCAATTTCATTCTTTTACATCTGAATATCCAGCTATGCCAGCACCATTTATTGAAAAGACTTTTCACCATTCAGTATTCTTGGCTCCTTTGTCATAAATTATTTGACGATATTTGCTTGGGTTTATTTCTGGGCTCTTGAATCTGTTCTGTTGGTCTATTTATCTGTTTTTGTGCCAGTAGCAGACTGTTTTGATGACTATAGTTTTATACTAGTGATTGAAACCAGAAAGTGTGAAGACTCCTGCTTTATTCTTTTCTTCCAAAGGTATAATTTTGTTTTTTCTTTTCTTAGAAAATTTGTTTTTTCTTTTCTAGCTAAGGTAGAATTTTGGTAGAATTCATAAACTCTAGTTTTACTTCTTCCCCCGTCACATTTTAGGTTACTGGCATAACAATTTACAGGTTTTTAAATTGTGTAACTAATAACAGATTATTGTAGGTATGGTAATTTTTACTACATTAGTTTTGTTTAAACTTTTAAACTACAGTTCTAAATGAATTATGCACCACTCTACCATATTGTAGAATCTAACTATGACTGTGTATTTACCATTACCAATGAGATTTCACTACCGTTTATGTTTTTATGATGTTAATTAGTATTATTTTACTTCCACTCAAAGAACTCCCTTTAGCATTTCTTTTAAGGTAGGTCTGGTAGTAATGAACTCTCAGCTTTTGTGTAGGGAAGTCTTTATCCCTCCTTTGTTTCTGAAGGACAGCTTCAACGGGTGTAGAATTCTTGGCTGGCAGTTATTTTCTTTCAATATTTTGAATGTCATCCTATTCTCTCCTGGCCTGAAAAGTTTCTGTTGAGAAATTCACCTATAGCTTTATTGGGGGGGGGAGGGGTCCCTTCTATGTAACTCCTCTATTTTCTCTTATTGCTCTTAAAATGCTTTCTTTGTCCTTGACTTTTGATAATTTAATTATAATGTGTCTTGGTATAGTCCTATTTGGGTTCAACCTTTTGGGATACTTTGGGCCTCATGGATCTGGATGTCCATTTCTCTCCCCAGGTTTAGGAAGTTTTTAGCCATTTTTACTCTAAATATACTTTTTGTCCCTTTCTCTTTCTCTTCTCCTTTTGGAATTCCCATAATTTTTTCTTCTCATGTGTACCATAATTCCTACAGGCTTCCTTACTGTTTTTCATTCTTTTTTCTTTTTGCTCCTTTGATCAGGACATTTCCAATGTCCTATCCTGCAGGTTCCTGATTCTTTCTTCTGCATGGCTGAGTCTACTTTTGAAACTCTTTATTGAGGGCGCCTGGGTGGCTCAGTTGGTTAAGTGACTGCCTTCGGCTCAGGTCATGATCCTGGAGTCCCAGGATCGAGTCCCGCATCGGGCTCCCTGCTCGGTGGGGAGTCTGCTTCTCCCTCTCCCACTCCCCGTTTGTGTTCCCTCTCTCGCTGTGTCTTTCTCTGTCAAATAAATAAATAAAATCTTTTAAAAAAAATAAAAAAATAAAAATAAAATAAAAATAAAATAAAAAAAAAAACTCTTTATTGAGTTCTTCAGTTTGATTAGTGTATTTTTCAGCTCTAGGATTTCTATTCCTATTTGGGTTTTGCTTTTTTTTTTTTTTTGGTTGGTTTTTATGCTTTCAGTTTCCTTGTTGAACTTCTCATTTTGTTCATACCCTATTTTCCTAATTTTGTTTAGTTGTCTGTATATGTTTTCTTGTAGTTCACCAAATGTCCTTAAGAGGCTTATTCTGAATTCTTTTTCTGACAGTTCATAGATCTCCATTTCTTTATGGTAAGTTGTTGGAGCTTTATTAGTTTCTTTTGTGTTGTCAGAGTTACCTGATTTTTTGTGATTTTTAATTCCTGATATTAGTATCTGTGCATTTGAGTAATTAGGCTCCTCTACTAGATTTTACAGGTTTGCTTTGGCAGAGAAAGTTCTTTGCCAGTCGGTTTAGTTTGGGTTTCTGGGTGTGTCTGCTGGTGATGTTCTTGGGTAGGTGGGGCCTGCTATTATGGCCTATTTTGGGGTGAGGCAACTGTTCAAGCTCTGAGGACAAGGATAGGGAGGGTGTGCCACTAGCTGGGAACAGCTGGATAGGACTGCTGGCTTGTTTCCCTACCCAAGTGAGGCTGTAGGATAGGACCCACGTTTGCCTAGATTCTCTGGTCAGGCTTGCTAGATGTTTAGGGCTGAGTACTGAATCAGTCCAGAGTGTTTACGAAATTGCCTGGCCAGGTGAGTCCACCAGTTTTTCTCTGCCGGCAGGGGAAGCCTTGGGCTGTGGTTCTTATTCAAGTGCCTTTGTATACTGAATGGGCTATGCGGCTTTCCCTGTGTTCTGGTTAGGTTCCCTGGTTGGAGAGGCTGTATTCAGCGATAAGTGGGGTTACAAATTAGATTCCCTGTCCAGGCTTAGTGGGAGAAGCAGCTCTAAAGCTGGCAAAGCTTTTTATTTATTGTCTTAACTCAAGCTGACCTGCACCCCAAGTTCCCTGACTGAACAGGGCAGCTTTGTTTTGCAAACTATCAGATCTGCCTGCCTGCCTCTCAGCTTGAGTACCACTGACCACATAGCTTCCAAGACTTGACTCCAGACATTCTGGTCAGATGAAGCCAGAAGATACTTTCCACAATGGGTGGGGCTGTGATTCAACTCCTTGCCTGGGCAGAGGCAAACCACGCTCCAGGGCTGGCAATATGAGGACCTGAATCAAGCAGATCTGTACCCCCACCAAGTTCCCTGGGGCCCTGTGTGCCCCTGACTTGGTCTGCACATGAGCAAAACTGCTGGTTGGGATTACTACTCGGCACTGCAGGAATAAACTCAGTCTGGCAAGATCCAGGTGCTGGTTGTTGCAAGTTCCTCCCTCGTTCTCTATCATGGTCAGATTCCCAGTGTTTGAGAGCTACAGATTCCCCTGCAATCCCCATAGTGCAAGATCAGAGTAGGAGTTCCCACAGATCAACCCACAATGATGAGGGAGGCTGGATGTATGCCCCCTGGGTTCTCTTTTCATTCTAGAGGAACTGGAGGTTCAGGAGAGACCTCTCTGCATGGCCCTTTGCTGGCCTGGGGGTGGGGCAATGTGGTCAACGTGTAACCTCTAGTACCCTTCTCATGCCGTCTGTCTAGGTTTGTGTGATGCAGGGACTATGTCCACCTCACCCTCATGTTCTAGGATTCTCTCCTAGAGAATCTAGGTATCTTGTTCTTCAATAGTTGTTAGTTATTCTCGTGAGGGAGAGTGAAATCAGAAACAATCTGTGTTGCCATCTTGGTGATGTGACTCCTCTGTTCTTATTCTTTGGGAATTCAGTATTGTAATTTACCAATTTTACGGTTTTTCTCTTCTCATACATTAATGTATATATTTATTTTTTAATATTTTCTTTTTTTGCTTAGATTCTTTGTTATGTTTGAACTTCTTGAAGTTACGTTCAGTTTTATTTTTTAAATTACGTTTTTAATTGGAACAAAAAATAGTTCAGGCCACATATCTACATTTGCACACATTCTATAAAGTTTAATAAGTCATAGTCCTGTTTTCATTATCTTAAAACAAGTTGGAGGTTTTTTTTTTTTTAAAGATTTTATTTATTTGAGAGAGAGAGTGAGAGAGAGAGAGAGCACAAGAGGGGGGAGCGGGAGAGGGAGAAACAGACTCCCTGCTGAGCAGGGAGCCCAATGCGGGACTCGATCCAGGGACTCCAGGATCATGACCTGAGCCGAAGGCAGTCGCTTAACCAACTGAGCCACCCAGGCGCCCCAAGTTGGAGATTTTACTTTTATTTTTATTTCTCCTAGATAGTTATTTAGGGAGGCATTTATAACTTGCGAAGTATTTGAGTTTTTAATTAAACTTAAAAAAATATCTTTTTATTATACTGCAGTCAGAGAATGTAACCTCTGCAGTTTTTGATTTGGATAACTTTTGAACATTTTCTTTGTGACAATATTTGTTGAATTTTTATGAAAACTTATATTAATCTTGAAAATAGTGTCCATGTATATATATGTTTTCTCTTAGGATAGAAAAGTCAATATATCATTGGATTAAAAATTACTAATTATACATATTTATCAAATATATGTTCTCTGCCTCTGCCTCTCTCTCTGTCTCTCATTAATAAATAGATAAAATCTTAAAAACAAAAAACAAAAACAGGTGCCTGGGTGGCTCAGTTGGTTAAGCATCTGCCTTTGGCTCAGGTCATGATCCCAAGGTTCTGGGATCTAGTCCTGCATTGGGCTCCTTGCTCTGCAGGGAGCCTGCTTCTCCCTCTGCCTCTGCCTCTTTCTCCATCTGTGTCTCTCATGAATAAATAAATAAAATCTTTAAAAAATATATGTTTATCAGGGCCTAAGAAAGATGTGTTACAGTCTCCCATAACCAAATGCCTTCCTTTTCACGTTTCTAATCTTTCTAACATCCTTGCTTTATATATATTGACATTATCTTACTCTGCTTGTAAAGTTGAATAACCATTGTTTCCCTTGTGATATGTATCTTTATAAATATCTAATGACCCTTTGGTCACCATTAATATCTTTTGCCCTTTTTGAAATTAGTATTTCCTGTTTTCTTTTGTGAATGCCTGATGCATATTTGCCCACTCTTTATTTTTAACTTGTCAGTATCAGTTTGTTTTAGAGTCTCTCTTATAAATATCATGAAGTTCAATGTTTTTAAACTGGATTTGAGTATTTTTTGCCTTCCATTAGGGAATTTTCAATCATTCAAATTATTATTATAACTAATATGTTTACTCACATTTCTTTTATCTAGATTTGTGATTTTCCTCAATTTTTTGGTAACTTTACTTATGTTGTAACTTTTACACTCTCTAGTATTTGTTTTTTAATTATGTAAAGAATTCTTTTAGATTTTTCAAAATTATACTTATTAATTCATATTTTTAATTATCAATATTATAAAAGAAAAGATAGATTTGACTCCCTTCATACAAAATGAGGAATTTAATTCAGTTTCCTTTTCTGCTTTGTCTTTTCCTCACATCTATTTTTCCCTTAGTATAATCTACAAATTTTGATCCATGTAATTATCATTAAATTCATATTTTACTTGCTATGTTTGCCTTTTGTTTTGTAGCAATATTAGCAATAGTTCTTGAGTTTGGTACTGGTTTGATGTATATCATGACTTCCTCTGCTTGAGGTCTTCATTAGGATTCATCTCTTGGTCAGTAGGAGTAGAACTTTAACCTTTTCGAGAACCACACATGGATAGTTCATTTTCTGAGCTCCTGCAAACCTGAGAATATCTTTCTGTTTCCTTCATACCTGAAGGTCACATTCTCTGGGAACATAATTCTTGCAACTTTTGCCCTCACAATTTTTCCCTTACGAGATGTTGCTGCATGGATTTACATAATTTTGTTTGTGGAAAATAAAGTCTTATAAATAACGTGGTTCAATTTTAGTAGAAGTCATTAATTCTTTTCCTTCCTGAATGCTTAAAATAAACTTGCTTAATTATTGAATTTAAAGTTTTTTCTAGAACATAACTCAATGTGATTCTATTTCATTTTCCTGTTTAATGAATTTTTGCCTTGAATATGGTAAACACTTTTTATTTTAATACTCAAGTCTTTTAGTGGTGGTATTCTTGTAAAATTTTGATTTTTCCCCCACTCTGGGATATGTTTTATGTTCACATCTACTTTAATAGTTTGTTTTTTCTTTTTCTTGAGATTATCTGTAACTCTTGGCTTGAGTTTTGGTTCTCTGTCTTCCCGGACTATCATCTCCTTTCTTAGGATTTTCATCTTTTCATTATTTTCCTCTGCTTTCTAAAAAAACTATTTTTTTGTCCTTAAGATCTCTTGGTGCAAATTCTGGAGTGTATTGCTTTTGTTGTGGATGTAATTGAACTACTGATATTTAAAATATTTAAGGATGTATTTCTTTATCCACTATTTTGCTTATGGACTTTAGTTATGGTTAAATTTTCGCTATTACAAATTACTACATGATAAACATTCACATATATAACTCCTGATACAGATACAAGGTACGAGATAAAAGAATCTCTTTAGGGTTAGGTACATGTCTGTGAGTGGAATTTCTGAGTAACATTTGTGTTTTTAGTTGTTTTGTATGTCTTTTGCTTATCAGTCATGTCTCATAATCTTATATTTTTTCTTTCATTCTCCATTTAAATTTTGACTTCTATTTCATAGAGAAAATGTTTTCTTGCATCTTATAAAGGATGACAAACATCTTTCTAAAGTAGGTAAAGTAACTTTGAAAAGTGTGCTTTTTAATATAGGAATTGAGAATTATGTTCCTTTTCTCTTTTCCTTCAATTACACCGTTTTCAATTTGTTGTGGATTTGGGGTCTTTTTGTCTACTTTCACTTAAATAGATGACCTTTTTTTTTGCCCCCCAATGCAAGTGGTATGTCAGTAGATCTTAGCACCACCATTTTTTCCACTGTTAGGCTAATATGCCAGTTCTTAGCATAATTCTTACTATATGTTGTAGTTGAAAATTCTGTTGGCTTATGACAGAGACTTCTTCCTAAACCTAAACCTCAATTCCGGATTTTTCTGCCCATCTGAAGTTGTAGTGCATGAAAACCAAAATTCCCAGCGTACCCTGTTTCAGGGCTCTTCCTCTCTCTTTCCAGTTGTTTGACATCCCTGGAGATGCCTCCCAGATCCTGGTACAGGTTTGCCTGAGAGTCTTTGTTTTCTTGCATTGTATTTTCACAGTTTTCTTTAACTTCAAATGAATGAGTGAGAAGTTAGGAAAAGCTTCATCAGGGGCTCCTAGCCAGGTTCTCTTTTAAAACAGAACCCGTTATCTATCTTAGACAGATCCTTCCAAGCCAGAGAGACTAGAGAGACTTGCTGTTGTCTTAATATCTTGAGTTCTGGAGGGCACTTTGGAATTTTGTATACATATTACTCAATTAAGCAATCAATGATGAGAATGAATAATTCAAAGAATTGATCATCACACACATTCTAGTTGTTTTTTTTTTTTTTTCCCCAGCTTGGTGCTTTCTGCTGACCTACTTCTTTATAAAATAACACAACAATTAGCTGGTCGTGCAGATACTACTGAAACTAACAAAGAGTGCCATCTGTCGATATGCATGATATACTCTATAGTACCAATCCTTGATTGCTTTGTGGAACTCAAAGCACTTCACAGTTTTATTTTGTTTTTAATCTTTAAAAATACATCAGGGTCATTGTAAGGAAAAATCATTTCAATCATTACCATTTTACAGATGACCAATGTAAGGCAAAAAGCAAATAATTTCAAAAGAAAGTCACTCAGAAATCAATAGTGTGATAAAAAAATCACATGATTTCCAGATAGATGGGTTTTCCCATTCCGTAGCATATAAACAACCTTCCCTTTTATAATGGGTATATTATTTGTGAGGTACATCACTGGCCAGTGTTACCCCCTCTGGGAAGGTGGTTCTCTGCACAGCACACCTTTACAAGTACACCTTGAGGACCATTGAGGAAGAAAGGGTTACTTGTCCAGCTAAATGTGACACCTTCACATTTACTGCTTTAGGAGTAATCAATAATATTGATTAAATACTTTCATTCAATAAGCTAGCTGGTATTTTAGTGATCTTATCATATCTTTGATTAGAGAATTATTAGTTGTTTGCATTCAGAACAGCCTGGCTTGTCTGGAAAATTAGAAAGAGGTCTTAATGGAGACTTGTCATCTTATAGGGAAAAAAATGCAAAAATCTGACTTTCTATTACATTTCTCTATGTTTTAGGTGTTTTTTGTTTGTTTGTTTTAGTGACTTATGCTTTGGAGAGATACATGAATCTTTAGCAGTTTGTGGCTTATAGATACTTAGTCTTCATTAACAAAAGTGTGTTAAAGAATGGAAAGAGACACAGGAAAACACAAGGTAATAATGATAATTAATAATAATTATGAAACAACTCACTTTTGTGTGTGTGTGTGCTTACTATGTGTCAGGTTCTTCTCTCCATACATTGAAAGTCATTTAACCTTCACTACCACATATGAGGTAGTTAACATTATCATATTCATTTTACAGATAAGAAAAATGACAATAAGAAACCCTTCTGAGGGGCGCCTGGGTGGCTCAGTCAGTTAAGTGTCTGTCTTCGGCTCAGGTCATGATCCCTCAGTGAGGAGCCTGCTTCTCCCTCTCCCTTTGCCTACCACTCCCCCTACTAGTGCTCTCTCTCTCTGTCAAATAAATAAATAAAATCTTGAAAAAAAAAAAAAGAAACCCTTCCGAGACCTTACAGCATACTGCAGAGCCAAAAGTCACACCCAAGCAATCTCAGACCAGTGCTCACACTCTCCCCACCATGCCATCCTCCCTGCAGATAGTGTGCCAAGAGATTTTTCAACCCTGTCTTATAAGCCAAGCTGATAAATTTAGCCAGCTAATACTTGGTGGATGAAACAGGGCTCAGTTCATATGGGAGAATTTAGCAAACTATGTCCCCAAAGGGCAAATTTAAGAAAAAATAAGTGCTGAAGAGAACCTTCTTATGGAGTTTAATTCAAAAGAAGTGTCTCTCTGAGACCTCTTTCCACATTCCTTCATTTGTTTCACTCACTGGGATTTGCCCCGCCCCCAGCTTAACCTTTGCTTCCTTACTTAGTAGCCTCAAAAGTGGGAAACGTTATGAAAAGAAGCACCAGTGTCAGAGCAGCCAGCTGGCAGAGGGAAATTCCAGTCATATTGTACATCCCCTTGTGAGCTTTGTATTTCAGTTGTTCTCTGGCACACACAAGTCAAAAGCTCAGCTGGCTGTCTGCTTCTTGATGGATGACAACCCTGCAATATTCCAAATGTCCAAACACCACTAACCAGATCTGGTCTTTGTGGACTTTGAGAAAGACATAGTGAATGAAAAAATTATAAGCCAGTGCTTGGGTCATGAGTTGTTGAGAAATAAAATCACAGAATAAGAAAGAGCAATCTTTATTCTGTGGCCTTGGGTCTCCAGTAGGCTAAAGGACTGAGAAAAAAGTCCCTAAACATAGCCCTATTGTACCATAACCGTGCTCAGAACTGCTCGGTGACTCTGTGGGACTTCGAGAATAGAGTCAAGGCATGTCTCTTGGCATTCGAAGTGTTCCATGTTCTGGCTACAGCCTTCTGTCCAGTCCTGTCCGTTGGACATGCCAGGCTGCTATTCAGAAGCTGCACACTGCCATGCCGTTGTCTCTGCGTGATATACATTCTGCTTGGCCGATGTTTATATCTTGCTAGGTGTTAAATCTTCTAAATATCACCCCTTCACATGTATTTCATATACCCTACTTTAAAGAATGAAATCCCATTCATTTCTTCTCCTGGCCTGTATACTTCTTAAGATCACTGATTCTTTTTTAGTCCATTTTATATTTACCACAATACCTAGTACTTTCTGGTTCCCTAGTATGTGCTAAATAAATTTTTGGTATGAATAAAAGAATGAAAAATACCAGGGGAGTATACTTCTGTGTTTCTTATCTTGCCCTGAGAAAGGAAAACAGTTGTGCGTGGGCTAGTCTGAGAAGGATGCATGTGTATACCTCCCAATTCCATTGCACAGTTTCCCAAAGCCTATGGAAATGCAGGGAGAAGTTGTGAAACTGTGTGGTGTTTCTTAGTGGGCAAAGAGCAGAAAGAACCTTCTCAGAAGCTCAGATAGTTACTGTGGAAAGGAAAAAGTTTAGGCCAATATACAGGATCCATGGAAAGAAAAATACAGGGTTCTGATGGCAGAAATACCCAAGAGTCTCACTCACGGAGGACACTCTGGGCACCATAGCTCTAACCACCCATGACAGCAAACTCCATTGCCCAAGTGCCAAGGAATGAAGGGAATTAATAATAGTTCAATATCTACTAGTGCACATTAGAAATATTTTTAAAAGTCAATCTCAGAGTATAGTGCTAGACTACCTGGACTTAAATTCTGCTTCTGCCATTCACTAGCTATGTTATCTTGTGCTTCCATTTCCTCAGTTAAATTGGAATTGTAATTTATTATTACCTCATAGGATGGTCAAGAGGGTGATAAAATAAATAAATATTTATAAAGTACTGAGAATATAGGCTAGTGCGTATAAAATAACATATAAGCATTTATTAAATTGAAAATGTGAACATATTATTTCCCAAGGAACATTGTTTTATGTGGTAGTTAATTATAATTTTATAGGCATGTAATGTTCACAGTAATACTATCATAGTAGCCCCCAAATGAAACTACTCAAATGCCCCTAACATTAGAACGGAAGGATAAATTGCGGTATATTCACACAAGAGCATGCTATACAACAATGAAAACAAAAGACCTACTATTACTTGCCACAGTACAGATGAATCTCACAAACCACTTTATATTAAGTGAAAAAAGCCAGCCACTCAAAAGGATGCATACTGTATGAGTGCTTTATATAAAGTATTAAAATTGGCAAAGCTAATCTATGCTGTTCAAAGTCCGCATAATTGATGCCCTCGTGTACAGGAGGGCTTCTTGGGTGCTGGTAATGTTCAGTTTCTTAGTCTGGGTGCTGATTACACAGGTGTGTTTATTTTGTGAAAATTCATCAAGTAGTACGTTTATGATATATGTGCTTTTTGTATGAATATTGCACTTCATTCAAAAGTTTCTAAAATGATGTGGTAGTGATCATAGATTAATTTATCAACCAGGAAGGTAATTTAAAAAGTAATCAGTACAATCTTTGGAGTATGCAGATGGAGACCTGCTAGCAGTTAGAAACAACCAAACAAGGATTTGCTAGCCTTTGGCTGCTGAATTATAACAAAATCTACAGTTGACTCTCTAGGAATTTTCTTTCATTCTTTTGCAGCCATCTTAAATTTGTATCACTTTTACTTCCTTTGAATATTTTCATTTTACTTAAGTTCTGGTAGTAAAACAGCACCAGGGAAGGTGTCATGCTGTCGCGAATTTCTTCTACTTTATTCCATTATCCCCACTCAGCACCTTCACACCCATCTCCTACTGCTCACAGTTATATCTTTCATCTCTCCTGAAACTGCCTTCCCTGACCGATCTTGCTGTCTTGGGAACCTTTTTGCACAGTAATCCTTATGTCCAGTCAATAGCTTTTCTACATTCCTGTAATTACTATTGCTTTCAACAGAAAAAGAAATACAGCTAAGGAGTTATTACTTAATACAAAAGCAACTAAGTAACTTTCATGTGGCACCATTATTTATCTTATAATGAGCAAGTTAATAGGTAGTCTCTTTCTTTAAAAAAAATACCATTGATATCTAAATAAATAAATAAATACAATTGATATCAATGCAAATAACATAGATACCTAGAAAATATTTAATTAGTTGGGGAGTTATTCTAGTAATTAAACAATTTACTAATATGTTCAAGAAAGTATGTGTCTATTTAAGAATGACTTCAGGGATTCCCAAGTGTTGTGTAGTTAAAGAAAGAGGTGACAAGGGGAATTCACTACTTTTGTATAGAAATTTGAGTTCTTGGAGGAATTGGTAATTCAGAAGAGGCTTAAATGGAGGAAGGCAGTTGAGTGATGGAAGGATATGGAGATGGAAGACCCCTGGCTTGTGAGCTCCTTGTTTCTTTAGTGACCAAATAGAGGAGTAATTAAAATCTGGTTGGCTCTTGATAATTCTTTTTTTGATTGAATGAATGAAATGGGTTCATCTAAAACAGTCTTTGAATCTGTTGATGAAGACCTTATATTTTAATCTATTGTGTGTGCATCTTTGATTAAGTTATCAGAAAGTTAAACTCAGAACCCACTATTTTCTGGATTTTAGATTTTCAATCAAGAATATGTTCAATATTTCGTAAGATCCTTGACATGTAATAATATGTTCTTGTTGATAGATGTGAATACATCTAGGTTAAAATTCATATAAACAGCACTTAAACCAGTTTTATAGCTTCAATACATTTTAATTATGAGCACAAATTTTAAGTGTAATGAGAACAAAATAGTTCATCATATCTTAAGGAATTTTCTTTCAAGAGAGTACATATGCAATTGTAGAAATATTTTAGTTCTTTCAGATAATGACACTGCCAAACATTTAAAAGACCTGCGAGAATACTGAAAAAATGGACAGTCAATTATCAGTTTATCCTGCCAGTAGAAAAGACAATTATTTGTTATGTTATTATTATATTATTTAATTATACTTTACACATTTAAGCAATCCTTAGTTCTTTTTACTACTGCTGGCAGGTATTATAAATTCTATTTTACAGACAAGAAAACTGAGGTTCACTAAGTAAATTGTCCAGGTCATGATACATAAGTGGGAGAAGCAGGATTCAACCTAGGTCTGTCTGATTTCAAAATCTGCTTGGTCCTGTCTCTACAGACAGCCAGATGAATTTCAGAAGAATGAACACACACACACACACACACACACACACACGTGCAAATAGCAATTTCTTTCCTTCTATCCTAATCCAAAACCTGTATTAGCATAAAAAAGCATACAGGCGCTATAATAATTATATAGGCAATAAAGATGCAACAAAAGCATATCCTGAATTATACAGAACATGGTTTATTCTTGTAATCGTTTACTGAATGTAGTTACTCCACTGACTCAGGTTGTAACTGAAGCACAGTGGAAGTTTAGAAATGTTATGGTTGATGGTTCCTTTCACTTACCTCTATCTTTGTAAGTGCCCCTGGGTGCTAGAAATCACTCCACTCTGAAGATTCCCTTGTCTCCATGCCCCAGTTTCTCTGACACGGTATTTCTTCTTGTGATGACTGTAGGGGGGCACTGGATGAGACCCTTTTTGCACTAGTATGTCAATGGACCTTAATAGAACAACTTCTCCCAGGCTTCTTCAAATGCTATCTCTCCATTTCAAACTGTTACCAAGTATGTCACTACTAAATCGAAATTTCTAGGGAAAGAGATAAACCATATGTTGCTTTTCCCTTCAGCATATTTTAACCATATGGTACTAGAAATGGGAATGTAGCAGTGCTAGTAATTTAGACTCCCTGTGCTCCGAACACTACCCCATTCCCTAGCTAATTAAGAAAAAAAAATCCTTACTACTGGCCTGGAAAAATGATCTCTGCCAAATAATTAAGGAGAAGGGCTAGGAGAGAAAATGTAAGGTGCACTTCTGATGAAGTGGGCCTGGGACTGAGGACACAACTCAAGATGAAATCCTGTGAAAGTTCTCTTTGTTTGATTTAATTCTGGCATAACAAAGAGCTCCCAGGTTGCCGCTAATACATTACTCATTGTTGTTAACATAAGGGCTAAGCCTGTAGATTATATTTTATTTGATTTACAGTTGTTATTCAGGGTCACACTATAAAAATGTTTTCAACAGTGGAAGAATGACAACAAATTTTTGACATAAAACTAATAAGATCTTAAGAGTTTTTTAAAAAGTATATATGAAATAAAAGTTGGTTAGACTTAGAAACTAGAAAAAATAGGAAATTAGTCATGTAGAGATGTCATTTCCACTGGTCGAGTAGAGCTAGTCATTTAAATAAAAAAGATCAGATATGATATGAATTAATTTCATGTAAACCAAAGAGCACAACTGAGTATTTGTAGATTTCATATTCCAGTCTGTGCTTTGCTTTTCATTGTGTCCCTGGTGTCTTTGAACATAAATAATGTTTTTATTTTTAATTTTAATGTAGTCACATTTATCAATCTTTTCTTTTAGGAATTTTGGTTCATTGACTGTCGTTTAAGAAATTCTCCCCTATTTCAAATTCATAAAGATTTTTTTTACATGTTTTTTTCCTAAAAATTTTAGTTTTCACTTTTAGGTATTTATTAAACTTGAAATTTACTTTTGTATATGATAAGAGTAGATATCTGATTTTTCTCCCATAAGGAAAACCAATCATCCTTGTACCATTTATTGGACAATTCACTGTTACTAATTTGTAATGATACTTATATTACACGTTACTTTTTGATAGATGTCTGGGTCTATTTCTGATTTTTGTGTTCTGTATCCTTTGTCAGTTTGCCTATCCTTGGCCTTCTACATCACTGTTTTAATCACATTAAGTATAGAAAGTTCTATGTGATAGGACAAGTCTCTGTTTGATGCTCATCTTCAGAATTGTAGTAGCTATTCCTGGCCCTTTAATTTTCCAAATACATTTTAGAACTATGTCAAACTCCTTAAAAATGTCCTAGAGTTTTGGCTGTAATCACATCAAATTTTTAGATGAATTTGGGGGAAATTGAAACTTCATACACTTGAGTCTCCTCATCTACATTTTGTTAGGCAGAACCCTAACATCTACAGGTTTTGATTTGTGAATATTAAACCACTTGCATCTCAGGAATAAATCCCACTTGATTGTGGTGAATGATTTTTTTAATGTGCTGTTGGATTCAGTTTGCTGGTATTTTTTGAGGACTTTTGTATCTATGTTCATCAGAGATACTGGCCTGTCATTCTCTTCTTTGTGTAGTATCTTTATCTGGTTTTGGTATCAGTGTAATTCTGGTCTCATAGGATGAATTTGGGAGCTTTGCTTCTGCTTCTATATTTGGAATAGTTGGAGTAGAATAGGTATTAACTCTTCTTTAAATGTTTGGTAGAATTCATCTGTGAAGCTATCTGGTCCTGGACTTTTGTTTTCTGGGGGTTTTTTGATTACTGATTCAATTTTATTGCTGATAATCAGTTTGCTCAAGTTTTCAGTTTCTTCCTGATTAAGTTTTGGGCAGTTAGATGTTTCTAGAAATTATCCATTTCTTTTAGGTTGTCCAATTTGTTGGCATGTAATTTTTCATAATCTCTTATAATCTTTTGTATTTCTGTGGTGTTGGTTACTGTTTCTCCTCTTTCAATTCTGATTTTATTTATTTGCGTCTTCTCTCTCTTTTTTGATGAATCTGGCTAAAGGTTTATCAATTATGTTGATCTTTTCAATGAACCAGCTCCTGGTTTCATTGATTGTTTTATTATTCTTTTAGTTTCTATTTTGCTTATTTCTGCTCTAATCTTTATTATTTTCTTCCTTCTACTGGTTTGGGGTTTTGTTTGTTCTTCTTTTTCTAACTTTTTTAGGTGTAAGGTTAGGTTGTTTCTTTGAGATTTTTCTTGGTTCCTGAGGTAGGCCTGCGTTGCTATAAACTTCCCTCTGAGAACAGCTTTTGTTGCATCCCAAAGATTTTGGACCATTGTGTTATTTTCATTTGTCTATATGTGTTTTTTTTTTAATTTCCTCCTTGATTTTTTGATTGACTCATTCATTGTTTAGTAGCATGTTATTTAACCTCCATGTATTTACATTCTTTCAGATATTATCTGGTGGTTGATTTCTAGTTTTATAGTATTATGGTTGGAAAGATGCATGTTATGACTTCAGTCTTTTTGAATTTGTTGACTTGTTTGGTGGCCTAATAGGTGATCTATTTTGGAGAATGTTCCATTTGCACTTCAAAAGAATGTGTATTTTGCTGTTTTAGGATAGAATGGTCTAAATGTATCTGTTAGATCCATCTAGGCTAATGTGTCATTCAAGCCACTGTTTCCTTGTTGATTTTTTTGTTTGGTCTATCAATTGATATAAGTGGGGTGTTAAAATCTCTTACTATTACTGTATTACTATCATTTTCTTCCTTTATGTTTGTTATTAGATGCTTTATGTATTTGGGTGCTCCCATATTGGGTGCATAAATATTTTCAGTTATTTTATATTCTTTTTAGAAAGTTTTTATTCAAATTCCAGTGAGTTAACATATAGTGTAATATTAGTTTCAGATGTACAATTTAGTGATTCAACACTTTCATACAACACCCATTGCTCATGATAGCAAGTGCACTCCTTGATCTCCATCACCTGTTTAACCCATCCCCCCATCCACCTCCCATCTGGTAACCATCAGTTTGTTCTCTATAGTGAAGAATCTGTTTCCTGCTTTGCCTCTCTCTGTCTCTCTCTCTTTTTTCCCTTTGATCATTTGTTTTGTTTCTCAAATTGCACATATGAGTGAAATCATATGGTATTTGTCTTTCTCTGACTGACTTATTTCACTTAGTATTATACTCTCCAGTTCCATCCATGTTGTTGCAAATGGCAAGATTTCATTCTTTTTTATGGCTGAGTAATATTCCATCATACATATATACCACATCTTCCTTATCCATTCATCAGTTGATGGACACTTGAGCTGTTTTCATAATTTGGTTATTGTAGGTAATGCTGCTATAAACATCAGGGTGCATGTATTCCTTTGAATTAATATTTTTGTATTCTTTGGGTAAATACCTAGAAGTGTAATTGCTGGATCATAGGATAGTTCTATTTTTAACTTTTTGAGGAACCTCCATACTGTTTTCCAGAGTGGCTGCACCAGTTTGCATTCCTACCAGCAGTGCAAGAGGGTTCCCCTTTCTTCACATCCTTGCCAGCACCTGTTGTTTCTTGTGTTAATTTTAGCCATCCTGACAGGTGTGAGGTGGTATCTCATTGTGGTTTTGATTTGTATTTCCCTGATGATGAGTGATGTTGAGCATCTTTTCATGTGTCTACTGGCAATCTGTATGTCTTCTCTATTCTGTATTATCTTCTTGTTGGATTGTTCCCTTTATGATTATATAGTGTCTTTTTTTTTGTTTCTTCTTAGTCTTTTTTTAAGTATATTTTGTCTGATATAAATATTGCTACTCTGGCTTTCTTTTCACTTCCATTTGCATGATAAATTCTTTTCCATCCCCTCACTGTCAATCTGCATGTGTCTTTAGGTCTGAAATGAATCTCTTGTAGGCAGCATATAGATGGGTCTTGCTTCTTTATCCATTCTGTTAACCCTATGTCTTTTGATTGGTGTAGGTCCATTTACATTCAAATTAATTATAGGCATGTGCTCATTGCCATTTGTTATTTGTTTTATGATTGTTTTTGTAATTTTTCTCTGTTCCTTTCTTTCCTTGCTCTCATCTGTCATGGTTTGCTGGCTTTCGTTAGTGATATACTTGGATTCCTGTCCTCTTTTTTGCATATCTCTTACTGGTTTTTGATTTGTGGTACCATTAGGTTTGTATATGACATCTTATGCATATAGCTGTCTATATTAGGTTGATAGTCACTTCAGTTTGAATCCATTCTTTACCCGTCTTTCCCCAACCCCACATTTTAGGTATATGGTGTCATACTTTACATCCATTTTTGTGAAATCCTTGACTGATTTTTATAGATACACTTATTTTTACTGCTTTTGTGCTTCCTATTTTTCTTACTCCTTCTTATGGTCTTTCCTCTCAAAGAGTCTCCTTTAACATTTTTTGTAGGACTGGTTTAGTGGTGATGAATTCCTTTAACTTTTGTTTGTCTGGGAAATTCCTTATGTCTTCTTTTATCCTGAATGATAGCCCTGCTGGAAAGAGTATTCTTGGCTGCAGGTTTTTTCTTTCAGCATTTGAATATATCATGCCACTCCCCTCTAACTTGCAAACTTTCTCCTGAAAAATCAGCTGATAGCCTTATGAGGTTTCCCTTTTATGTAACTGGTTTCTCTTGCTGCTTTTAAAGTTCTCTCCTTATTACTACTTTTTGCCATTTTAATTACTAGGTGCCTTGGGGTTGACCTTCTTGGGTTGATTTTGTTGGGGGCTCTCTATGCCTTCCTGATCTGGATTTCTGTTTTCTTCGCCAGATTTGGGAAGTTTCATCTATTATTTCTTCAAATACTTTTTCTGTCCCCTTTTCTCTCTCTTCGTCTGGGATCCCTATAATGTGAATGTTATTATGCTTGATGGTGTTGCTGAGTTGCCTAAGTCTATTTAAATTTTTTATAATTTTTTTTCTCTGTCCTATTGAGCTTGATTGCTTTCCATTACTCTGTCCTCCAGGTCACTGATCCATTCTTCTGCTTCCTCTAGTCTCCGATTTATTCCATCTAATTTAGTTTTTTAATATTTTTTTAAGATTTTATTTATTTGAGGGGAGGGGCAGAGACAGAGAGTCTCAAGCAGACTCCAAGCTGAGTGCAAGGCCCAACTCAGAGCTCGATCTCATGTCCCATGAGACCATAACCTGAGCTGAAACCAACAGTCAGATGCTTAACTGACTGAGCCACCCAGTCATCCCTCCATCTAGTTTATTTTTAATTTCAGTTATTAAATTCTTCATTTCTGATTGGTTCTTTTTTATGTTTTCTAGCTCTTTGTTAAAGGTCTCACTGAGGTCCTCCACTCTTTTCTCAAGTCCAGTGAGTATCTTTATGACCATTACTTTAAATTCTCTATCAGGTGTTATTACTTATCTCCATTTAGGTCTCTTACTTTGATTTTTTCCCATTTTTTTCCTTGGGACATATTCCCATGTCTCCTCATTTTGTCTGTCTTTGTATGTTTCTGTGTGTTTTGAAAGCCAGCTATGTTACCTGCTCTTGAAAGTAGTGGCCTTGTGAAGAAGAGGTCTTATAGTGGCCTGCATTGCAATGTCCCCTATTCACCAGAACCTGGCACTTCAGGGGTCTCTCCTATGTGTGTTGCATGCACCCTACTGTTGTGGCTGAGTTGCTTTTGCCTGTCGTCCACTCATCTTCAGTGGCTGTCTTTGCCTGTTGTGGGCAGGATTTGGTTCCTGTGTTGTTAGTGGGCCAGTCTTGGGCTGCCTTGTACTTGAGTTGAGTCAGACCAGGCGTTTGCCAGAGTTGCAATAGCGCTGAACTGCAGCATGCTTTCTCTGTCTTGCACCCTGTGAAGCTTTTGTTGGTGGGTGGGGCCTATAGTCAGATCAGATGTTTGCTTCCAGCCCACTGCTGGGGCTGCAGTTGGACTGGTGTGTGTGGTTATCTTCCCCTCTCCCCAGGGCAGAAGTCACTGGGAGTGGTGCTGGTACTTGTTGGGGCTGCTTGCACACTGCCAGGCTTGTGGCACTAGTTTGGATGGGCTCTGGCCAAGGACATATTGGAGGGGGCAGGTCTGCAGGAGAATGCAGGGGTGGGGTGCATGGCTTTAGCAAGTTACTTTGAGAGTGTTGGCACTGTGCCAATTCCTGCAGGCATCCTTATGTCAAGGGTAGGGGAGTTGGGGGAGAGACTTGATGCCCACCAGCTCCTTCCTATATACACCATGTGTTTTTCAGCTGCTTCTATTCTGTATCTCAGCAGGGCTATTTGTTGTGCTGTCTCTTTAAGGGCAGAGACTCAGTTTCCTCTTGTCCTTCAGACTCTCCTAGAACAAAGCCTGCTGATTTTTTAAGTTCTAGGTGTTAAGCCCCACTGATTGTAAGAACTCAGGAAATTATGGCCCTTTGGTTTTCAAAGCCAAATGTTATGGGGATTCATCTTCCCTATGCCAGTTCCCCATGGCTGGGGTGCCTGCTGTGAGGATCTCTTTCTTTCCTCTCTTGGGATCCACAGCATCCCTCCCTTCTGTGGACAGTCCTATCAGTCTCTTTAGCTCCTGATAGTATCTCTGCCCTTCCTACCATCTTTGATGTGACTTCTTCTTTACATTTAGTTGTGAAGAGTCTGTTCTGCCAGTCTTCAGGTTGTTCCTGGGTTATTTACACTGATGTGGCTGTTATCTAGTTGTATCCATGTGATGAGGTAAGATCAGGGTCCTCCTACTTCACCGTCTTCCCCAGAACTCTGAGATCTCCTTGTTATTTTTAATTGTCCCATTATTTTTGGTAATTCTTTCTATCATTTAGGGCATAATCAGAGAATCAGAACCACTATAAATAATGTTGAGGGAGGGATTTAGTACAGGGGTTAGACCATATATAATTGTGGACTCTGGTTAAACTATCTATGATACTTCTTATTTGGTGCCGAACTTGATGGCAGTAGGGGAACATCTAAGAAGGAAAATGGACATGAAGTTGGAAGAGCAAGAAAAAAAATGGAACCAGTGAGGACAAGCTGGAAACCTGGTGGACAAACTGGAACCTGTGTTTCTATTTCACTGCCTTAGCTTGACCTTTGATGATGAGGGTGACCTGTAGGAGAAGTAGTGCCTTTTTGCCATAGAACTGTGTATAAGAATGCAACAGTTGAAGAACCTTCAGGAGGAGACCCAGCAGGAGCCAGAGGAGCTCTGGGCACAGGGGCTGCCCAGGCACAGCAACAGCTGAGCTGCAGAGCACAAAAGTAGCTATTACTTAACTTCTGAGTTCCAAATGTTATGCAAATTTCTATTGAGGCCAACCCTAATCTGGAAATACACAGGGAAGGGAATTCTGGGAAGCCTAGTTCCAATTTAGCTGGATTGACAAGTACAAAGCCACCACAGACTCTTTTTATTATTACTTTCTTTATTCCTTTAAAGGCTTTTAGCTGCTATTTTGTTTGATATAATGATTCTTATGCTGCTTTCTTTTGTTTTAGGTTTAGCTTAATAGAAATTTCCCATTTCTTTATATATAACTATCTGCTTATAGTAGCCATAAAAGTGCATGTCTCAGATTTCCTGATTAGGAAGCATAATTGGCCAGGTGCCCCAGCTTCTGGTTTTCTGGATTCAACACCATATTCATGATGAGGCCATACTTTCCTCAGTCAAAGACTGAGCATATCAAGAGAACTAATGCAGGCCCATTTCTGGGACATGTAGACCCTCAACTGGGTGACTTTGATTCAAGGACTCTAGATTAGAATGTCAATAAATTTATTGGAACTGCGCTGCAGTCCAAGACTCTTCCTATTCCATCCTTCCTTCCCCCTGTCCTTCACAGGGTTCAGACCTACATCACAGTCAGAAGACTCCCACCTCATTCCCGCCTTCCCCTTTTGTCCTTACAGACATTTTCTCCAATAAATTTCCTACACATTTAATCCTGTCTTAGTGTCTGCTTCTTGGAAAACGTGAACTAATGCACTGTCTATGTGTGTGCTTTTGAGGTGTGCTTTTAAAAAGCATATAATTTTTAATCTATTCCAACAAATCTTTTAATGGACAGATTTAATCTACTTACCTTTATTGTGATTTATAATATATTTAGTCCTACGATTGCATTGTTTTCTGTTTGCCAGCCTTCTTTCTTTATCTTTTATTTTTCCCCTTTCATGGTTTCAATTTGACTGCTAGAGCCTACCTGTCAGGAAAAACTTGGGATACTGGAATAACAAAGCCTAAACTTTTGGTGGTTTCAAAACAAGGTTATTTCTCAACTCATTCTACATGATCATTGTGGGTTGACTTATTTCGTCACTCAGAAACCCAAACTGATGCAGGCTCCATCTCAATACATGCTTCCTAAGAGAGGCAGAGAAAGGAGACTATGCCAAACATTCACTTAGCTCGTAAGCTGCCATCTACAAGTGACACAGGCCACTCCCACTCCCATGTCATTGACCAAAAGTTACTTGGACATATCCGAATTCAAACAGGCAGGGAAATGCAATGCTTTCATGTGTCTAGATAGAATAGGATGTTTGTGTATGGTCCAATTGACTCTTTAATGTTTATCCCCCTCTGCTGGGTTGGAAGCTATAAAACATATATTCTTATTGTTTGAATGATTATTTTTATTTTTTATTTTATTTTTTAAGATTTTTTATTTATTTATTTGAGAGAGAGAGAATGAGAGAGAGCACATGAGAGGGGGGAGGGTCAGAGGGAGAAGCAGACTCCCTGCTGAGCAGGGAGCCCGATGCGGGACTCGATCCAGGGACTCCAGGATCATGACCTGAGCCGAAGGCAGTCGCTTAACCAACTGAGCCACCCAGGCGCCCTGAATGATTATTTTTAAATATATTTTTAACATACCTACTTAATCATACTTATTTTCTTAACAAGTTCTAAAATTTATGTAATATTTTAATATTTTACCCAAATTTTACAAAAACCTTAATCGGTTTTAAGTATATAATTTTTTTACTTTGTTTTTAAAAAACAACTTATCAATTCTTTTTGAACATTGTTTTATATCAATGATCATATTTTTTTGTTTCAAGATTTCTAGTTGTTTATTTCTTTTGCATACATACCAACTCCTATTACATTTCTACCTGTTTTTTAAATAATTTCATAATTATTTAAATGAGGTCTATGCAACTATGTTTCATAGTCCATATCTGGTTCACTGTTATTTATATAAATAAATTTTATTGAAATAGTCAAACCCATTCATTTATATATTGTGTATGTCTGCTTTTCTACTATAGCAGCAGAATTGAGTCGTTACAAAAGAGACTGTATGGCCAGTAAAGCCAAAAAATATTTACTACCTGGCACTTTACAAAAGTTAGTTTGCAGATTCCTGCTTTAAGCAAATGACAGGTCTTTATTTTTTTTCTTTTGATCTCTTAAACATACTTTTTAAAAGTCTTTGTTAGACTGTTTTACAATACTAATTTCATCTGGAGGGTTGTCTTTCTTAGAATTGTGTTTCTTCATATATTTTAGAACTTTGGATTACAGGCTAATTTTGAGTGAAAATGTTTTTGTTTGTTAAGTATGTTCTTACTTTTTTCTCTCTTCCAGTGTCTCCCCTCCCTTACATCTTTTGTGGTTCCCACCATTGGGTCCCAGCACTGCAGTACAGAAATTGGTCTTAGGATAGCAGTTTAGGTTGATGGTACTTTCCTTTTTGGTAACTGTGGAAATCTTATGGATCCAGTTATCCAACCAAGGGAATAGTATGTGTAGTCACAAGGCTTTCTCCTCCTTCAGCCTCCCCAGCCTCACAGCTTGCTATAACTCTTAGCTACAGGTAAAGATAAGTAGTATTATGTTTTGAGCCTCCTTTATCAGAGAAGAAGGCAGACCCACCATAGCCACTAGTTTCATTTGATACCTAGTTCAAATCCCTGATACCATTAGGGAGGAAACTCCTACTTAATGCTGCCTGCGTCTAAACTAGGAAATCCCCAGGCCTGTAGCTTATTCCTGCTAACCTCTTTGTATTTTGCTATTTTTGAACCACAGAATTGTTTATCATATTTTTTAACCTAGGGGTTACTTTTTGGCTTTCTTTAAAACAACTTTAAAAAAAAATATTATTGGCATGTATTTGGAGCAGAGGGGTGTATCAGAGCATGAACTATGGTACTGTCTTGCCCATATATCTCCATTACATATTTTTATGTGGTGATATAATGGTATCTGTTTACTTTGTAATTAAAATCATAAGCATTCAGTCCAAATGAAGTTACCTGAGTGACTGTGATGGAGCCACTATAAGACGAAATAAATTCAAGTTACATTTGTCATGGGATACATCACATTTTGAGCCATAAATTTCAAGTGGAATTATAAAGTAAAGAAGACCTTTAAATTCAGCAGAAAAGAACTATTTTCACAGAATACCATAAAAATTAATTTCAATGGAGAATCTTAGTTCTTCTGCATGTGAAAATGAACAAGAGAAAAATAAAATCCGTTATTTAGTAGAGCTATATGTTTTTCATCAGGGCAAAATGGCAGAGGCAATTATATGGACAAAGGGTAAACTAACTCATGAATTATGCTACCAGTAATCATGAATTGTTTTTCAATTTATCCAAAATATCTAATTTTAGAGCCCTAGTGATTAATGTCCACTATTAGTTTATTGCCTAGTGGCTAAAGAAACAAAAGAAGTGATATCCCATTTTTCTTTAGATTGGGTTTGATTGCATTATACAACCTTTTTGGTTCTCTTCTTGGTTTCCAGATGAACCCTGAAAGTCATATGTTGAAGAACCACAAGACGGAAGGAGGCTGAGTTTCTGGGTCACTGTCAGACTAGAAATGTTTATGTGGACTGTTAGGTAAGTGAGAAATAAACTTGTGTTGCACCACTAAGATTTGGTGGTTTATCTGTTACTGTAGCTAGTGTTACCTAAACTCGTACAATGCTGGAGGGTTAGCTGCCATCTCACACTATTCTCCCAGAAAAAAAAAAAAAAATTAGCATAAGGGTGTATGATTTTCTATTGCTCTAATTCATGTATGTCAAAGGAAAGAAGAAAAAAATTGCCTCATATTCATGAAAGTAATTTCCACATAACCACCCCTATGATTTTTTACAACTGAAAACAAGCTATATCTATATATAGGTAATGGAATTCTATTTTTATTTTTTACCGAAGCAAATTAAATATATATTTTATTTATTTAGGTGGTATCTCTGTGATTTGTTTCTATTGAATGGATGCTTATTTAATTACTTTAAACTTAAACTTAGTCTCAAAAATTGAAATGTGATTTGAGTAGTCTATAGGATTTTGAAAGTTATCATTGGGATGGATATGCTACATGGTATATTAAATCCAAGATAACCAAGAACAGGGCTTGCCCAGTGAAGCTTGAGAAAGACAATTTTAGAACCAATAAAATAGAGGAATCTTAATACTTATGTAAATAATTTGCACTACACTCTCTTGAAATTGCTTATCTTTTTCCTTCAGCATTTTAAAAGATGTCATGCCATTGTCATTATACTTTTCCTTGATTCTGATGGGAAGTCTGTCATAAGTATTATTGTTTTTTTTCCCTGAACATAGCATGTGTTTGTGTGTAGGGTGGGGGTAGGAGTGAGGGTGTCTGCTTTTATCTTTGGTTTTCAAATGTTTGACTTTGTATTTATCCTATTTGAGATCCACAACATTTTTTTTTTTTTGTCTGGGATTTGTGGATTTTATCTTTCATCAATTTTGGACATTTCTTGACATTCATCTCCTCAAATATTTCTTTGGCCACGTTTTCTTCCTATTCTACTTCTTGGAATCCAGTACATGTACATTTGATCACAGGTTTTGGATGCTTTTCTCAGTTCTTTCAAATTTTTTCTTCTCCTTTTATTTTAGTTTGGATAATTTCAATTAATTTGAGTTTGAATTCACTTATCCTTTCTTCTGCTTTTTCTAGGCTACTGTAAAATAAACTGAATGAATTCTACATTTATGATATTATATTTTTAAATCCTAGAATTTCCTCTTTTTTTAATACTGTACTCTACTGAAATGAAGTTCCCCATTGTATCCACATGTTGACCACTTTTTCCATTAGTTTTAAAAATATATTTATAGGGGTGCCTGGGTGGCTCAGTCAGTTAAGCATCTGCCTTTGGCTCAGGTCATGATCCCAGGGCCCTGGGATTGAGCCCTGGGTCAGGCTCTCTGCTCAGCGGGGAGTCTGCTTCTCCCTCTCCCACTGGGCTCTTTCTCTCTCTCAAATAAATAAATTAAAAAATTTAAAAATATATTTATATTACATTTTTTATTTACTAATTCCAGCATTTTGGTCACATTTGGGTTTACTTCTATTGACTATTGTATTGATGGATGGCATCATCCTGCTTGTTTACATACCACATAATTTTTAATTTTATGCCAGAAGTTGTCTAAAAGGGCTGTAAATATTATTTACTGAAGAACAAGAAATGCCATGCCTGTGACAGGCTGCAAGTGATGAAGCTGAAGCAGTCTGATCTGTAGTTGAGCTGGCTCTGAGGCTTGTGATAGCTTTCGTTAGATCAGTAGTTCAGCAGGTTTCAGATGTTTTATGAGAAGGGTTGGGACTAGTTTATCTGAGCACCATATAATTCTTTATGTCTTACAGCCCAGTAGCCATCTTTCCAGGCCACCCAGATTATTTTGGTTCCTATGGTGTTCTTTTGGCTCTCTCCAGCCGGGCTTCTGACTTTCTGAGTTTCACGAACTCTATTTCTACATTCTGCCGTGCTCTTAGCTTTTGGCATGCTATTGCCTTGCACTCAGGTAAGGGCCATGAGTGACTTAGGGAGATGATGTTTCTCAGCTCTCCTGTTGTGCACCCAGGTTTCAGTTGCTGTGCACTTGATCCACCTCTTCAGGAAATCTCTGTATCTTCTTTCCCTGGTCTGCAGGCTTTAGAGCACCACTCTGTGCACTCTGGAAGGCTTCAAGTGCAGGAATCTTTCCCTGTTCTCTGCTCGGCTTCCATCCTTCAGCTGGCTATACATGTGTTCAGTAAAAGCTCTGATAAAATTGGTGATTGAGTACATTCTCACAGGACCTCCTTCATGACAGCCACATGAGGCTATAAAGCGTTTATTAAAATTTTGGCTAGTTTCTCCTTTCTTCTGTCTACAGTGAGTTTGCCTCTTCTCCTGTGCCCATGGATTTGGGTTTCTTCTCTCCTAGGAAAGATTCTTCCCTTTTGGGAATTTAATCCATTTACATTTCTTTTTATCTTCAGCTCTCCAGTGGGGAAAAAAACCCCATAATTTTATAATTCGTCTGCCTTGTTCTCTTTGTTAGAGTGGGAGAAGTGGTCTCATGATTTTATACATCCTGACCAGAAGTACCTGTATCCTTATAATAAATTCCTTTTCTGGTTTAATTAGTCAGTTATTTTTGAGGTTTGCAAACAAGGACCAGAATTGGTATTATTCATCATGTATTAATCAAGAGAAATAAGTAACTTATTCACAATCACATAAGTTAAATTATTAAATTATTTGATTTCAGGTAATATTCAAATAATTATTTTTGGAAATTACTGTAACTAAATACATATGAATGTGACTACTGCTTCCTCATGATCTTAAATTCCATTTCTTCTATTTCTGTTCTGAAGCAGGATTTTAAAAAATATAACTTATAGATAGCCTTTCTCATAAATACATGAATATAATCTTTCTATATAGCCTCAGACTTAATAAACCTTTAATTTATTACATATATTAGTATATATAATGTGTAATATTTTATATACATTGACATTTTGATTTCATTAATCATTTTTTCTGCTTCTTTTCTGGGACCTCTACAATTTCTTATAATTCTATGATCATAGGAAGACTAAAATGAGATATTGTATGTACACAAATGAGAATAATGTATGTACTAGTTTTATTATCTTTTGTAAAACTGTTTCTATTTCTTTCAAAGATCATTGTATATTCCACAAACAAAATGGCATTACTTTAAATTATCATGTGTTGATTTTGCAAATAGATAATTAATCCTCTATATTATATCTTTGCATTTTATTTTATGCTCCTTATTCAGTGGACACATGATTAGAAACAAATGTTTCTAAGTTATCAAATATGTGTATGAATTTTCTAACTTTAATTTTTCTAAGTGATCACAGTGCATTTCATTTCTTAAAGAAGATATTTGAAATAGCTATATGCAGAAGTATTTTAGTTTTTAAATTATTGAAATTGTTCCAGAAATATTTGAATGGTCTCTTTTTTTGTTTTTGTTGTTGTTGTTGACCTATTACCTACTGGTGATAGACCTTTCTGCCCATTGCCAAGGGCCCAATTACTTATTGTTTTCCAATATATTTTCTAAAGCTCCTATTCTTATACTCTTTATCTATTTATCAATCTCTATCATGCCAGACTTCCATTTTCTCTACATCAAACACATTTCTCATTTGATGGGAATGGTCCTCTCACTACTTGAGAAAGTTGATTTACCACTTGTTCATATATAGAGACAGAGCTTGCTACTAACTCAAAGAGACAGGGCATCTTGTCAAAGAAGGACAGAGGCCATAGAATAAAGAAGCCAAGTGTATTAATGTCAAAATTTCCTGCCTGCTCCTTATAGGGCACTACTATGAGCCAACCCTGTGGGAAGATTATGCTTCCCTGATATCAGGTTTTATCATGTAACTTCCTTTGGCCAATCAAATATGAATGGCAATGCCATGTGCCAGTTCTGGGAAGATGCACTGAGAGTCATTGCATGGTAGTGCCATTCTTCTTTTTTTTTTTTTTTTTTTTTTCAAAGATTTTATTTATTTATTTGAGAGAGAGAGAATGAGAGAGAGCACATGAGAGGGGGGAGGGTCAGAGGGAGAAGCAGACTCCCTGCCAAGCAGGGAGCCCGATGCGGGACTCGATCCAGGGACTCCAGGATCATGACCTGAGCCGAAGGCAGTCGCTTAACCAACTGAGCCACCCAGGCGCCCTTTTTTTTAAGATTTATTTATTTATGTGAGAGAAAGGAAGAGAGAGAGCTGGGGGAGGGGCAGAGGGAGAGGGAGAGAGAAACATCCCAAGCAGACTTCCCACTGAGGGCAGAGCCCAACATGGGACTCTATCCCTCAACCCTGAGATCATGTCCTGAGCCCAAATCAAGAGCAGGATGGTTCACTGACTGAGCCACCCAAGTACCCCAGTAGTGCCATTATTTTCTTCCCGCCTGCTCTAAGAGTAGCAATATCCCAGGTAACGACTGATCCTTCAGCCTATATCCCAGAACAGAGAAGACACATGGAACAATATATATGTAACATGAATAAGAAATAAACAATTTTTGTTGTAAACCATAAAAATCTAGAAGTTGTTTCTTACTGTGGCATAATCTGGTAAAAGTTTACCAATAGAGAATTTTGGGGGGTTAGAATTGTATACTACATTTATGGCTTTGTTCCTAAAAGAAGTTTTTTTCTGGAAATGTTTAAAATATTTATATATGTTTATTCCTGAAAAATATTTCTTATTAGATTAGAGATGGAAACTTCTTTAAGAACTTTCCCTGATTCCTCAGTGTCATCTAGATGCTCTTTTTCTTTTTTTTCCTTATCATCCAATGCAAACATGTAAATATTGGTTTGCTTAAGTGTCTCAACAATTAGACTGTATACTTTTTGGAGAAGTGACTTTGTCATATTTAATTTTAGGTACAACATCTAGCACAGTACCCAGACCATGCTGATGCTTCTAAATGTTTATTAATATGTAGACACAAATCCACAGTCTGAAAAAGCCAAAGTGGCTAATTTGCAGCAAACCTGACCTGATCTGAACTCATTTGACAAGAAAACCTGATCTGAACTGACACGAAAGTGTTTATAGTCATTAATTAACCTACACAGAATGAACACTTATAAGTTTGGCTTAGGAAATATTACATAATTTTATTGTAGGGTGCTGCTCTAGGCTCCCCAGGTGATGTTATGTGATATGGTGTATGTGTTGTACCACCTTTCTAAAATCCCTCAAATTCTGATTTCTAAAACACATCCTGGCTCCAGGAATTTAAGATAAGAGATTGTGGACTTGTGTCAGCAAATGAGGACTGCGACCAACCTTTTTTTTCTCTGTAATTATATATGCTTTCATTCTTTATCAGATAAATGCCTTTTCGGATTTTTCACAGCAATCTTGAATTTATTTATAACTTTCAAGAATTTTGTACCTCACTACATCAAAAGAGCATAATTGCAATTTCATCATCCATAGTTTGATAATAATATGACTTTACTAACGTGTAGCTATAAATATTGATGGCTCTTGTTCATAAAGTCTGCCATGCTAGCATTAAAGGAAGATATGTAAATATTGATATACTTTTAACCTATAGAGTAATTTCACGGGATGAAAGTAGCCAATTTGGAGTTTAACAGAAAAACTAACTGTGGACAAATATTTGTATCTAGTGCCTATGTAAGAAATAACAATCATCCTGCATTAGGAATTGATCATTAATATAGTATTACACAGTGAGCGGAAGATCACACCCATAAGCACATATACACATGGACAAGAATCATGTGTTTTGTTAAATGGGTACAAATGAGGCTGGGTCTTTCAGTCGTAATAATGTAATTCCAGTTTTTTCTAACCTAGGAGTGTCACTGATGGGTTAGTGTTGGTCCTGCTTAGATCTATATAGCTACTATATTTTCTCCGTGTGTAAATTCTAATTTAATCATAGATAAAATGTCAATAAAATATACACAAGAGTTTTAATGTAGTCCATGCCATTTGCTGCTTTTTGATATGAGCTGCTTTATATTCTGATTATGTTGCTGCTATAAAATGAACAAAGGGTAACATGGAATTTGATAAAGACAAGAAAACTTTTATTAAACTTTTACAACAGTGAGATAAATTATTCATGCAATTGCATGAATAATGGTATCCATGCTGATTAAATCAGCTAAGAGGAGGCAAAATATTCACGTGCGTGGCATGAGTTCCATTTTCAAACAGTTCTGAAATGAGAATGTAATATAAAACAACACAGTAGTCGGTCCCCAAAAATGGAAAGAAAAAAATGTGGAGTACAGTATTAATTCAAAAGAGGAGGGAAAAGTTTAAAGCACTTGCACTTCTGAAATCCACTAGCCAGAAGGAATTTTCAAAGACAGAAAAAATAATCCACCACTTCAAAGGAATTTAATGAAAGAGAAATAGCAAAGATGACTAGGGTGCAAGAGGGACAGACCTAAGGCTTAGAGAAGGGAGAGAATGAGTATTTATGCAATGAACCATTGCATAGCTTATTCCATTTGGGGCTTGAATAAAATGGGCTTCTCTCCAAATTGGGCTGTTGGGAACCTGCCAGCATTTTTGGGATGATCTGAGAAAGGACCTGCTGCTGGTAATAAATAAGGTGTCTTCCAGATCTCTGCCACCCGCTTTAAGATTTGTGACTGTCACTTGTCCTGTCATCAAAATGTTCGCAAAACGAAAGTGTCAGAGTTCATACTTCTTCCCTTTCCACCTCACTGAGCACAAGAAATGGAGGAGAAAACCCCTGCCACCCACAGAATTCCAAAGAGCTGAGTGCATGCTGCAGAACACTCTGACAAAGTAGGCGGAGAGGAAAAATAGCTCCTACTTGAGCCTAGCAAAGAAGTGGGGAGGAAAAAGGGCACGTGGGGGAAGGAGACTGACCAAATGGTAGCATTCCTTACCAACCATGCACAAATCCACCTTCAGAAAAATTCTTTGCCACAGACAGGATGCTTTTTATTATCAGGCAGTCCCTCTGGTTAGAGTGCTGGCATCTGGGCCAGTTCGTCGGGACTGCTGGAGACCACTGGTGTCTGTAGGACTCACTGCTGACAGTCGGCCAGCATGCATGGCCAGGCCTTCCTGCCGGCTCGCCACTTGGTCAGTTTTGATTGGTTCTTTGTCGCATTTGGTGAGTGCTGGTGCTATGCTACCTCTTCTCTGTGACCATCCCTTTGTTCTTAAGCCAAGCCACTGAGAGCCCTGAAGAATTCTCTCACCCCCCGGGGGAAACTCTTGCGTATTTCCCTCTCTGACCTCTTCCTCCTTCTATGTCCTCATGTCCCCCTCCTTCCTCATTTGCCTCCTCTTCTGACTAGACCTGCGGCTTTTTCAGCCTAGGAGGCCTTTTATTAAGTGTAGGAGTAAAGACAGGAAGCTTATGGAGTTTTCACTGGAAACCCTTTGCTCCTCAAGGGAGACATATTGTAACGTATACCTATTTTAGTCTTACCTTATACTTTGAGAAAAGCCATCTGTTTGTAATCCTGGTGCCCCTAGTTTTGCCAGTTTTTCAAAGCTCCTTCTTTCTTTTTTTTTGACAGAGAGAGACACAGCGAGAGAGGGAACACAAGCAGGGGGAGTGGGGGAGGGAGAAGCAGACTCCCTGCTGATCAAGGAGCCCAATGTGGGGCTCGATCCCAGGACCCTGGGATCATGACCTGAGCCGAAGGCAGACGCTTAACGACTGAGCCACCCAGGCGCCCAAAGCTCCTTCTTTCTTTGGAGAGTCAAACAACTGTGAGCCTAGCTCCCAGCCTGCCTGACTGAAGCAAGTCCAGGGCTGTTCTTGAACATTTCTGAGCATCCCTCGTGAATGTCTCGATGCTGCATAAAGCTATTTTGGCTTCTGCTTGTCACTTCTTACTTGAGACCACTGCTCCCACACCACACTCCACCAACTATCTCATTATTCTTGTCCAAGCTGCTGCCACTATCCCTCTATTTCCCCAACCCGAAGCTATTGTGTTTGACAGGATTAATGAAGACTCGTAGGGTACAAGAGGGGATTTAAAGTACAGAGTGGAAAACGCTTTTAAACAATCACTGTCAGAGTCTGTGTACTGCCTTTGAAAGAATCCCTTTGGTTTTTCCTCCTTCTTGCCTCTGACAACGGGCACATATGGTGCCCTGGTCCATATTCCTTTCTTAGGCCCTCTCCTCCTAGAACCTGGAGCCCCAACCCCTATCTCTGGGCCTGTAAGAGGAAGGAAAAACCATTACTGAATGTGATAATAATCCCAGCAGTATCATGCTACCCTCCTAGGAGGCAACTGATGATCAAAAATAAAATAAAATATACATAAGTCCAGTTCCAAACTGTGGGCATTTGGATGTTTCACAAGTCAGGGCTTCTCTGAGAACAGTGGTTAGGTGCATTCATTACATACCCATGACTAAACAAGGCTCAGCAAAGTGGTATCTCTCACACAAAGCAGGTGGGTTTTTCAGTGACAATGCATAGGAGACAATATGAGAAAACCGCTATTAAGTAAATACCTTATAACATAATGCTGAAACACAGAATTATTTAAATGCTAGTGATCCCATTTCTCTTTATATACCAAACTGCTGCCATGAGTGGTGGCTCCATTATGTAATGATGCTGCCTCTAAGAAAGAAGAATGGCCTTTCCCAAATCATAAAGCTGGACTAGGGTTTGTTCTCATGCGGTATAATGTTGTACCCAGCGAGTATAACAAGATTAAACTGTTAACAATATTTTTTTAAGTCCTATGTGTACTAGGCGTTGGGCTTGGTGTTCAGGATAAAAACATAGAAAACATGGTCCCTGCCTTTAAATTGCTTCCAGTCTAATGGGAGAAACAGACTGAAAGAAGTACCTAGTGCCTTATACACAGTAATAAAAATGCATATAGGATATAATGAGTGCATGGTCAATTCTGAGAAGGATGAGGGGAGGAGCAGGGGAAGAAAGTTCTTCATTGAGTGGGTCATGCCTGAGTTGAATCTTGATGATGAGTGTTGTGTGCCAGGTGGACAGGGTTGGGAGTGGTGATGGTGGGTTTTCAGATGTGACTGAGAGTGTGAAAAAGGATGCTTGAGAGCCCTTCTCTAATTGCATCAGACAACTTTCTCTCCTCATCATGTTTTTGGGACTCTCCCCTTGCAGCCATTAGTATTTCAGAAATAATATAAAATATAGGAGACGATACCTCATTAAAAGCAAACAATCAGCTTCAGGGTTCAGAATGACACATTCCTGCAGCAGATAAAGTGATTCCTCTAGCTTTTTCTTTCTATAGCCAAATCTTTAATGTATTACATGTTCCGCTATCTCTAAATGCTAATGGTAAAAACATCAAATACATGATCAAGATGGGGGGAAATGAAGACAGCATAATCATGTCAGTGATCTATATTTACTCAGTAAAGGCATGACTGGACTAAATTATGAGTCATGTCTGTCAAACTGCACAAAATATACTCAAGTTGCTGATCTCGGAATTTATAGCACATACTGTTTTTATATTTGAACTTGTTCATAGAAGGAAAAATTTTAAGAGTCCATTCCAGTATAAATTTATAACTACTATACTGCTTGTGTAACTAAATTTATGAAGAAGAAAAGCTAGTTGAAATGTATTTAATGTATTAAAGTTCAAATGTTCTTTGTCATATGGTAGAGGGATGCAGAAAATTCTAGAATTTGCATGTGCAGGGTAAGACTATATCCCCACTGCCTGGAAGTATATTAGTTTTTCCTATCCCTGCCATGTTTTCTATGTCAGGGAGACCCAGATCTTTTAGGGGATGTGACCAGGGAAGAAATAGGTATTGCCTCAGAAACTTTGCTATGTAGAAGTTGAATTTTCTGAGCGCCCACTTCTCTGCAGTGAGAATGTGCTTTAGGTGAGAACATCAACATCTAATTATTATCATGGTAGAAAACTGTGGAAAACAATAAAGGAAGGGGCTGTCCTCTTTATAATTAACTAACCGCTATATATTGAGTAGCCTTTATATTCTTAGTACTTTGCTAGGCCCTCTAAGAGATAAAAAGAGAAAAATCAGTCAAATGATGGGCCATTCTTCTGTCCAGATCCCTTCGATGTGTTCCCAACTCTTTCAGTAAAAATCAAAGACTGCTTTCAGCTCAGGTCATGATCCCAGCCTCCTGGGACCCGCACTGGGCTTCTTGCTCAGTGGGGAGTCTGCTTCTCCCTCTCCCTCTGCTGCTCTCCCTGCCCATTCTCTCTCTCTTAAATAAATAAAATCTTTAAAAAAATCAAAGCCTGGAAAGCCCTGCACAATTCCTACTCCAACCAGTATGTCAGTGTGACCCTATCTCTTTCTGCTTCTCCCCTAGCTCAGTCCACTCTAGCCATACTGGATCCTTTGCTTTTCTTGAACATGAGGCCATTCTGCTGCTGCACATCCATGGCACTGGCTGGTCCCTCCATCTGCAAGCTTTTCACAGTGAGGATGGCTCCCTGCTTCAGTTCCTGCGTCAATGTCATCTTCTTAGTGAGGCCTCCCCATTCCCACATTTAACATTTCAACAAAGTGCTTCTACCCGCATCACTCTGCACTTGCTTTTTCCATCTCCTGCTTATTGCCCTCTTTACTCTTTGTCATACTGAGTATTTTACCTTTTTGTTTATTGACTCTCTCTAGAAGGGAAGACAGTGATTCCCCTCCCCCCCTTTTTCCCACTGCTGTATGCCCAGAGCCTGAGCACCAGCACCTTATCCTTTTGATAGTACAATGCCTGCCTCCCATAGCCTGGTTGTTTACTCTTTCCTGAGTGCAGCCACTGTGTGGCCTTGTGTGGCATGGTGTCCTCCTCCCCTGGACTGTGAACGTATGTGACTGAGAAACTGCATGGCAGGCATCTGTCCAGTGTCAGGTGTGTTTGGCCATCCTCAAAACCTTGGGGCAGGAATCCCTCCCTCACAAATAGGGTGAATAGGAGACAGTTAAAACAAGATGCTTACAAGGCAAGAGGTGTACAAGAATCAATAATGTAATTGAGAATGTCTACGAAGGTGGTAAATTAGGTAAGTAAAAGTTGGAGTTCAGAAATATTTGTATACTTAATTTTAATTTAATAAACAAAGTCTTTTATGAAAAATTGTAATAAAGACTTTGAATTTGGAATAAAAATGACTAGCACATGTCCTGTTTAGTGCACTGTTCTGGATTATTTCTGCCTTCCATTGTCTTTGAGCTATTTTGGTAAGTTGCAGAAAACTGATAATAATGTAATGACTCTTGTCCATAGAAATAAAAAATAATTGTGTCTAGTAAAATGCAGTTGACTGTTGCCCTTTGGATAGACCCACTTTGCATATCTTTATAATTTCACCTCAAAATTCTTTTATACACACACACACACACATAAGGTTCTTAGAATTCTCCTTTGAACCAGTTTTAACATTTTACTGTTTTTGTCATTCATTGATGAGTTAAGTAAGATCTGTGATACATATTCATTTTATATTTATATGAAAGGCATAATTTCATCCTTAAAAAATTACCCGTTAATGTCATTTCTACTAAAATATGAAAAATGGCTTGTACTATCCTAGCCTTATTCTTGTCATAAGCCACTTTAAATTTCGAACAATATGGTAAATTATAATGAAATCAGGCATGTGAGATTATGACTTTGTCTACCTGAAAGCAAACATCTGGAGGAAACATGAACATTTCAGGCAGCCAAAATTCAGATACTCGGCTCTGAATAGATAAAACATCTGGATTTTTGTGAATTGATTAATTTCCATCTGCCTCTCCTATTTTGCTTTATTCAGACACAGCCTTTCTTCTGATCCCATACCTTTTCCTAGCACTCCACAAACACCTCTCTCTGTTGTGTAGAAAGGATTTATTTTGTCTACCTTTCTCTGCCCCTTCACATGGTATACATGATAATAGACTCTATTTTTTTACTTAATTATTACTTAAACTATTGCTTGAAGCCATCAATAAGGACAAAGGAAAATAAAGACATTTATATTTAGTGTACCTGAGAAATAATTTTATTCTGGCTTTTCAATAGATCATTATAAGAAGATTATTTCATTTCTTTTCATATAATTTTGTGGGTTTTCTTTCCTTGAGAGCTGTTTCTGCTAAATATTCCACAATACCATACATGTACAAATAAAAAAATGTATCTGTCCATTTTGTATTCAGCATCACACTCTTGCAAAGAGACAAATCGGGGGGGTGTGGGCATTGAAGACTCATGATATGCTTTAGAAAGTACCTAGATACATCATACAAACTCAAGGCCATGACTAGGGAGGAAGGTCATAGAGCCAAAAATATATCTGGACCTGGAAGTACAATGTAGCATTCACTTCAGTACCTCAAATAGTGAGTCTAAGTGGTCAAAGCCAAATTGTCAAATCAATGACTTTCATTTTTATTTTTTATTATAGATTTACCACTTGGCAACTGTTACAACAACAACAACAAAAAATCTCAGAGTGTAGAAAGAACTAGTGCAGTGGGTTGTCCCAGTTTATATTCAGTTCCAGTTTATATTCAGTTTTGTCAATTTGACCTTCACAGGTCTGTAATTACTGTAATCACAGCCTGCTGAACGTGCTAACAATCAAAGCATCCCAATTTGAACAGTTCAACAATAGCCTTTTTAATAGGGGTAAAACCATGCCAAAAAGACTGGCTGCTTTACTTCCAGCCTTTTCTGAAGACACTGGATAATAGGGAACAGGTATCAAACAATTCATCTCTTAAAAATAGGCTGCACAGAGAGTGACCCCAAGTCTGTTACTAAGAGAACCACTTAGAAAGAGGGTTCCCTCCACCTCTTTGTGGCTGATTCTTCCTAATGTTGCCTGACGATATGGACGAAATATTGTCTACTTTTAAGACCTTCACTCTGAACACCCAATGGTGACTATGACATTTTCAAAGGTCAAAAAGAATTAGTAAAATAGGTTAGTGTGAGATAGCCCAAAATGCATGGCTGGTATTGGGGACTTCTTTCCCCATGAGTAATAGGGAGAACCATATTGATTTATAAGCATGTTAACCTCAGGCTTGTGCTGCATTTTCTGTTGTTTCCTTCTACTATCACTACAGATTTGCTGTTAATTATCTACGACATCTTTCTCAATGCCTTGTGGACAAACATAGGCATTTATAAGATCCTGACTAAGATTAGAATAGACTTTGGTCTTGAAACAGTTTGTGGTTCCTGTTTTTGTGGTGGTTTTGTATTTGCTGTTTGGTTCTTATATGAATTGTAATCTATAAATCTGTATTCCTACAGCTCTAGAGTGTCCAGGCTCGAAGGAAATCAAAAAGTATCTAGCCTATATCTTTAACTTTTCTTTTTTCTTTTTTGCCAAAGGACCCTTTGAACAAGTTAAATCAGTGTATAAAAACAAGTAAGAGCAGAGCTTCTCTGACCCCAGACATGCAGAATCCTACCTGCTAAGTGTCTCTTTTATCAACTCTTCCCAGCCCCCAGCATAGCAGAACTCTAAGGCGCCAGGGAACATAGTTTGAAATTTAATCCAAGGTTCCAAAGCCTAGAGAGATAAAGTGACTTAGCCAAGGTCACTACTAACTTGCGGAGTCACCTTTCTCTGATCAGCTGAGTCAACCACAAATAAACACTTAAAATATTATGGCAGGCAATTACTTATCCCTCTGTTATATATTTTCCCCACTGTCTTCCCCTCTTCTTTCATTCTACTCCAAAAGACAGGCAAGTACTTTCCTAGTGATTTCAATTCTAGTGGCAGCAGGACTAGTCAAATCGGCCATATGAGCTAATGCCCACCTTCCAGAACTAGCCTTGATGAGAAAAGAAGGGGATGTTCATAGCACTGATGGCACTAACAACGAGAACCAGTTTTCACTGAGGGTACCTAGTGTACACACTGTGGGATACACATCCAGGTTGGGAAATATCCTCCCCAAAGGCTGATCTCTCTCACTGCCAAAGTGCAGTGTGCGCTAGGCAAATGAGAACATTGTGAATTTTATATATCCACTGCTTTTGTCTGAGGGTATGGAAAATTACCCTGCTGGCTTGGAAACTCAGATTGTCTTTGTGAAACAAACTCACAGACACTGTAGAAAGTGACCAGAGTGAATTCACTGGAGATGCTTATGCTTTTATTAGTATTCATCCTTTATTTACTCTCAAGGAAGATAATGGTTGGGGCCCACTTGAACGTGAAGGTTCTGTGTTGGACCACTTCTGAGTCCAGAAGAGGCATTAAACTAGGAGCAGGTCAGCATAAATGGAATGTAAAATTATCAGGATGGAGAGGACATATAGAACAAGAAGCAAAACTAATATTTATTGAGCAGCTACTGTGTAACACTTGCTCTGCTAGGTCCTCTCTTTACTTATTTTATGAGTATAACCCAATATGAAAGTCACTATTATCCCTATGACACATAAGGATCACAGGGGAAAGGTCACCCAGCTCCCCAGGTCCGTCTAGCAACACTCCCTTCAAAGTCATCTCACAGAATTATGATGGTAAGAAGTTAAGTAATGTTAGGGACTTTGAGCTTCATGATTCAGAGGCTATAAAGCATTCATAGGATGGCCTTGTCTGTGTTCCTCAAGAACACTGCAATTTAATTAAAGGCAAAAGAACATGACACCCTAAGGTCCCAGCTTTCTAGTATATTGTTAAATAAGTTGCCACCATTTAACCTTTGAGGACTAACTGGAACATGTAATTTGTAAGCCAAATGTAGCACTTTTTTTTAGGATGAGTGGGTCAAAATAAATCGGTAATGGAAATGAATGAAAGCTTCAGTGTTTCTAAAATATTGTTTAAGGAGTTGCCAAAAAATTGTATTACTTTTTCTGAATAAATAATAGACTCTAATTATCAAACAAACCTTTCTATAAGTATCCAATGTATCCAACAGGAACGAATAGTTATGAATATTGTATGTAACATTCTTTTTTTAAATTTTATTTTATTATGTTATGTTAATCACCATACATTACATCATTAGTTTTTGATGTAGTGTTCCATGACTCATTGTTTGCAAATAACACTCAGTGCTCCATTCAATATGTGCCCTCTTTAACATTCTACTTCTAACATTCTAAAGTCCTTATATTAATCACTATTTAGGACTGCTGTGCATATATCTACATTTTCTCAGAGTGATGGAAAAGTGGCCTGGAGGAATAAACAAAACTGATGTACAAAGTGAGGAAGGAAAATTTAAATACAAAGCAATTTCTCTAATAAAATGCTCAAGCAGTCTAGAGTAATTTGGGTGCTTGGTGAATCATTGCTTAGCAATTCATGAACACTGTGGGTGCTTGGAATTCAATTCCATTGTCCTCTATCTGAATTGCTTTGAAAAAAAGGTCACATGAGAAGGAAAGGAAGTTTTGACTTTCACATGCCTGTTATTGCTAAGGAAACCACTTCCTCAGCATTCACATATTCAGCATGTCTTCACTTTTGGCTTCCATACAAATTACATCTTGGGACTGCATTAAGAAATAAACAAGAGTGGAGAATATTTTAAAAACTCAACTCAACTATGACATGTTCACAGACAAAAAGAGGAGCGTTTTCAGATGCCCTCTCTATTCCAAAGTACTCTAGGTATGCCTGGATGGAGTCTCTAAGAGCTAACAGGATGTCTGAGATGGGAGGGAAGTGGCCTGTGATCCGCCAGTAAACAAATGAGAAGCTAATACAGCTTTGTTGTGTGTTCTGATTGGCAATGGCTCTGAACTATCTCCTACTTGTAGTTGTGGACAAAGAAGCAGGAGATGAATTACCATGTTCTAGGACTGAGTGTTCCTTTCCAATTCAAATCACAATAAGAAATAAAAATGGTTAGTCTTCCAGTGTGTAGATTATATAACTTGTCTCCTTTGTGTGTTTTTGTTTTGTTTTGTTTTGTTTTGGTTTGGTTTGGTTTTTGTCTTTTAAGGAGAAAAGAGAATAAAATGAAGGGATATTTTAGAAAGACTGGGGTCATCAATGGGCCTTATTGCAAATACAGCTCAACTCAGAAGTAGCTATTTTTGGCTTAAGTGGATCTTAACTATTTGGTGGTTTCTTTGCTTTTATTTACATTTCTATTTTTAACCCACATAGAAAAATCTTGTGTAAAATCTTGTGCCTCTTTATCCATTGTAGAAATACAACTATTTTTATTTCTCCCTGTTGCTGGGAATAATGATTAGTACCCAGAAGATCACAAATCTGAGGTGTCTGGGGTCCATCTCTTTAAATATCCTGATTCTGTCAGCACCAGGATTTATGGTTTATCTTCTGCCTTTTAGTTCTCAACCTTGTTCATGAATCATAGGTTCAAAACAAAATTGCACTGTTATTAAGAGCAATCTTCAAATAACTATTCAATAGTGAACTTAGAAGAGCGCTTACTTGTTATTACATGGCAGCAACTACGGAAGAGGCAGTTCTTAGTTATAATAAAGCTGGAGGCATAGCATTAGCTAAGCATTTGAGACATTTTATGCCCACAAACAGTAGAGTTAATATCAAATAGGTACCTTAAACATTCAAAATGCATTGCTTTAGAACTCATGGATTTAATTTTTATTTTTGGTATATGAGAAAGCTAAATATTTTGAGTGACAGAGAAAATACAGAAAGATGCTTATTTACTTATTTATTGATGGTCATCTGTGCACTCTCCCCAGAAATTTCTGTAAGCACTCTATTTTCGTGTTGGCACTACAAAAAATTTATAAGCCTTATAGTATGCTGGGATGATGATGATAATGATGGTAGATTCTAAGCTAATGTATACTGAGAATTTAATAAGTGCCAATCACGGGGTTAATCACTTTACCTGTATCATCTCATTTAATCCTCACAACAACCCTGTGAGGTTGATACTTTTATTTATTTATTTTTTTTTGAAGACTTTTTTATTTATTTGACAGAGAGAGACACAGTGAGAGAGGGAACACAAGCAGGGGGAGTGGGAGAGGGAGAAGCTGGCTTCCCGCTGAGCAGGGAGCCCGACGTGGGGCTCAATCCCAGGACCCTGGGATCATGACCTGAGCGGAAGGCAGATGCTTAACGACTGAGCCACCCAGGCGCTCAGGTTGATACTGTTATTATTTCTTATCTTCACATGAAAGACTGAGACTCAGGGAAGTTAAATAATTGCTTAAGTTCACTCATTTAGTGAGCAGTGGGGCTAAATTTGAAAGCTAGTAGCCTCTCCCCAGAGTCTGAGCTCTTAACCACTATCACAGGTGTTTCTAGAGAGAAAGCCTTTGACATAGACTGATTTGAGATACCAGGAGGCTGAGGTAAGCAAAGGATCCCTCCCTCCCTTCCTGTCTTTGTAAGTATATATGTATAGCTCATGTGTGATTCTTTTGAACTTAAAGTGGCAGATACCACTGTCCTCTGGATAGGGAGGGGCTCATCCCCAGCATCAATCACCCAGGAAAGAGAAGATCTCATGTGAGAAAAAGAGGGAACATTTGGGCAGGTAGACTAGGTGAGAGTAGAGTTCTCGGTGTGGGTGTCTGGGTAGTAGATGTGCTAGGATAACTGTGACTCCCACTACCCCACCATCCTCGCATCCTGGGGACAGACTAGGAATGTAAAAGGGAGCCCCCTGGTGGACAAAAAGATGAGGAAGATAAGTTATGTCTTGTCAAACTGGAAAATCAAGTTTCATGCTATGCCCTTCATCTATTTCCTTTAGGAAAGTCACTTTATTTTTTTTTTAAGATTTTATTTATTTATTTGAGAGAGAATGAGATAGAGAGAGCATGAGAGGAGGGAGGGTCCGAGGGAGAAGCAGACTCCCTGCTGAGCAGGGAGTCCTATGAGGGACTCGATCTCAGGACTCCAGGATCATGACCTGAGCCAAAGGCAGTCGCTTAACCAACTGAGCCACCCAGGCGCCCAGTAAAGTCACTTTAAAAGATCACTCTGTCAAAGAGGCACTCCAAGGATATTAAGGGAAGGATCGTGTGGCTATATTTTGTCAAAATAAATTTCTGGGCCCAAGATGGAGCCGATCCTGTCCAGGATACCACGTCAGCAAACCAAAAACTTAGGTAACTTTCATGTCTCTGTAAATGTTCCCCTTGACCAGAAATGCAATATTTCCAGTCAGCCAATTCCCAAATGCCCAGCCAGCTCTGGGCCTTCTCACCCGAAACAAGGTTGACTGTGTGGCTTCAGCCAATCTGATATTTTCTACTTTTCTCCGACTTGTTCTTTATTCTTTATCCTATAAAACCTTCCTGCCATCTGCCCCATTTTGCAGTTTTCCAAAAGGAGACTGGTTCATGAAGTGTTAAAGTTTGTATCACCTAAATTGTCTTCTTTAATCATGTTTTAACAGTTTGGATCTAACATTAAAGGGAGATAGGAATTTCCTTACCTTCTTACCCTTTGGACCAAAGGGAAGGGGCTAATCTAGTGGGAAGACTAGAGCATCAAGATCAGATCACCTTATGCCATGAAGAGATCCTTAATTGCCAAAGTGAGAAAAATCAGCCAGGCTGCCTACCAGCCTTCTTTCTTTCCCTCCCTTCCTTCCCTCTGCTCCCTCCTTTCCCTTTTTCCTTTTTTTTTTTTCTTTTAAAGAAGGAGGCATTCTCTCCACAGCATCTCAAAAATATTTCCCCTACTAGTTCTGCAATTCTTCAAATACTCACCATCCTGGTTAGGGCATTAAAGTCCACAATTAAATGTAAATGCTATCAAAGCACCTTAATTGACATCTAGCCTAGTTTAGTTAAATGGCACTAATCTCTTCCAAGTTGCTGAAGCCAAAATCCTAGTTACACTTGATCCTTTTACAGGTGTCAAATTTAGCATTCATAAGTGTCACATCCACATAAAAACATCCTTAGTTTGCCTTCTTCTCTCCATCACCACCATCTCTCACCTGGCCTGCTGCAGTGCCCTTGTAATTCATCCAGCTACTTTCATACTTGTCTCCTTTTAATTCTTTCTCCACACATCAATCAGGGTGAGCTTTTTGCAATTTAATGAGAGTATATCACTCCTTCTCTTAAAATCTTCTGGTGACTTTCTATTGTGTTTAGAATAGGTCCCAAACTCCTACCCTGACTGATAAAGCCACATATGGTCTGGACCTGCCTATTCCTTGAAAGGCTTCACCTATTATTTGTCCCTTCAGTCACCATACACCAGCTGTAGCTGTGGTCTTTTGACTGTTCTCTGAATATGCCAAGTTAATTCCTGCTCTAGGGCCTTAGTACAAGTTGTTCTCCCTTTCTAGATTTTTCTCTTTACTTGTCTTCACATGGCTGGCTCCTCATCATTTAGATGATACTTTTAATATCACCTCTTCAGAGATGACCTCTCCATCCTCCCCACTAAAGTGGCTGAGTCACTCACATCATTGCTGGTTTCCTCCTGCTAGAAGGTAGGTTTCATGAAAGCAAGGGCCTTATCTGTCTTGTTCACTGTATGATACCTAGAAATGTGTTGACACTATGGATGAGCCAACTGACCACTGGTGAAAGAGAAACCAGCATTTGTTATTAGCCATTATTATTTAGTTCAGTTCAGATTATAGCCAGCTACTAAGCTGAAGCTCTGAGGAAGCGTAGAGCAGTGAAGTTTTCCATTGGGTATGGGGGTGTTAGGGGATGGAGATAATTGAATCAAATTTGGTCTATTTCACAACTGATGTGGTCCTAAGCAGTGCCAATGGGGATATTGATATTAAGGATTCTAAAGTTTGTTTCCACTTTAACACTTACTACTACATAGTCTAAACTGCAGTTCACTGTCCACACCTATCAGTTGGGATTGGCTGGGTTAGGGTGGAATAAAAACAAACTACCCCCAAATCTCTCATTGACTTAAAATGAATGGAGTTTATTTTTTTCTCATGATATACATTAATCACTTCTGCTTATTGTAGGTCCTTAGGGACCTAATCATATGGAGGAGACACCATCTTGAACTTGCTAGAGGCTGTGCCAGAAGTAAAAGGCATGGTATAATGAATAACATGCTAGCTTTTAAGGATTCCATCTAGAAGTGACACATATCATCTTGCTCACATTTTATTGATTAGAGTAAGTCATGTCACTTTCTAAATTTAATTGGGTAGATAAGTGCAAAGAGAAACAGAATAGCACTAATGTCTACCCCTGGCCATTGAAAGGAGAAAAAAGAGAGACACAAGGTAATCACTGATGCATAGAAACTATAAGAACCTGTTGGGCAGAAGTGATGGGTCTTGGATGGTGAGAAATGCTGCTTAATTGGACCAAATTCTTCAATTGAGACGTGATGAGCAGCTTTCCTATTTCTGGCCAATAGAAGATTGGGGGCCCCAGGATCATTTTTAGTCTCAAACATTCATTTCATCCTTCAAGGCTGTTCTTTCTTTGGCAGTACACCTATCTTAAAGATTTAGTAAGTTTCGTGTTGCTTATTCTCTGTTTTCCTCATCAAATATATTCCTTTTTTTGTCTTATTCTATGCCCCAGGAACTGACCTCTATGGACTGCATTATCCAAACTCCATTACCCTCTGGCATTCTGTTGATTTGGTGAATGTGAAGCACAGCGCCTTAGTCTGTTCAGGCTGCTGTAACAAAATACCACCAACTGGGCAGCATATAAATGGGGAAATTTATTTCTCATAGTTTAGAGAGTGAAAGTCCAAGACTGAGGTGCCAGCATGGTCAGGTAAAGACCCTCTTTTGGATTGCAGACTTTTCCTTATATCCTCACAGGGTAGAAGGGGTTAGGGAGCTTGTGGGGTCTCTTTTATAAGGCACTAATCCAATTCCTGATGGTTCCACCCTCGTGACTTAAGCACCTTTCAAAGACCACATCTACCAATACCATCACCTTTTTGGATTTGGATTTCAACATATGAATTTTCAGGGAGTATCTTATCATCCCTAATTGATACCTTAAATCTGACATGCTTCTGTAAACTGTCTCTATTAAATTCATTTCAGTTAAATACAGTTGACCTTTGATCAGCATAGGTTTGAACTGCATGGGTCCACTTATATGCAGATTTTTTTGATAAATACAGTATGGTACTATAAATGTACTTTCTCTTCCTTATGATTTTCTTAATATTTCCTTTTTTCTAGCTTACTTTGTTGTTAGAATATAATATATACTACATATAACATACAAACTATGTATTAACCGTTTGTTAATCAGTAAGGCTTTCAGTCGACAGTAGGCTATTAGTAGTTAAGTTTTGGAGGAATCAAAAGTTATAGGTGGATTTTACACTGAACGGGGGGTCAGCGCCCCTACTCCCCGCATTGTTATAGAGTCCACTGTACTTTGTGTCATCTGCTTCCTGCCAAACTGACTTATACAGCTTCTTAACTATTGGATTCCAAGCAGTGATATATGTCTATAGCCAGTCATAGTTCTTTTCTTCACATATTTCTTAGATTTGCCATATTTCTTTGATTTCTTACTCCTCTCTTGATTTCTTACTGCCTCTCTCTTTCTCTTAATTATAAGAACTTTGAGCTCTGTGATAGCTGATCCAATTGAAAACTTGCTGGGTTTTTTGTTGAAATACCTTATTTCATTCAGTAGTGCAATGACCATTCCCTTTGTCCTAGTTTGCTAAGGCTGCCATAATAAAGCACCACAGACTGAGTGGCTTAAACAACAAGCTTTATTTTCTCACAGTTCTGGAGGCTGGAAGCCCGAGATCAACACGTTGGCAAATTTAGTTTCTACTGATGCAGCTCCCCTTGGCTTGCAGATCGCCGCCTTCTCACTGTGTCCTTTTCCCTATGTGCAGGCATCCTTTCTCTATCTCTCCTGGTAAAGACACCAATTTTATTGGATTAGGGCCCCACTCTCATGGCTTCGTTTTAACCTAATCACCTCTGTAAAGTCCCTATCTCAAAATAGAGTTACATTCTGAGGTACTGGGGGTTGGGACTTCAACATGTGAATTTTGGGGAGACACATTTCAACCCATAACATTTTTTTTATATGACCTGTGTCACTAGGCAGAATTCCAATTGGCCTTTGTACATCAAAGCCCTTAGTTTTAGCTTTTACCTATCAGAGAGAGAAAGTTGCCTCTTCCAACCCTAAAGGTTCCCAAATTTCTGGACACTTCCTATTTTCCTTTATTGATATTTGCAAACCACTTGATTGTTTCTGAGGTCATCTCTTCCTACGATATCATATAAAATACAGCCAACTGATAATCAGTAGATGCTATTAACACTGTTTTCTAATCTTTTTCTCTAGAGCTACATTTCCTGCCATCTGGGTTATCAAGGCAACAGCTTTACCAAATGTTTTAGTAAAACATCCATATTACATTGTTCTAGTCTCCAGTGGTAGCTCATTTGCTGTCCGCTACCCAGCCCTAAGCCACTACGATATATTGCAGGCTTATTTACTATGGTAGCACCCCATGTTTAGGTACTAATTTTGGTATTATTTAAAATAGGCTAGGCTTGCTGCAGTAAAAAATATACTTTTCTTACTTTCTTTTTTTAAAGACTTATTTATTTTAGAGCAAGAGATAGCACAGGTGGGGAGGGGCAGAGGGAAATGGAGAGAATCTCAAGCAGACTCCCCACTGACCGCAGAGCCTGACATGGGGCTCGATCTCACGACCCTGAGATCGTGATCTGACCCGAAATCAAGAGTCAGACACTTAACTGACTGAACCACCCAGGCGTCCCAGTCACACTTATTTCTTGCATATGCTACATGCCTACCAAGTCTACAATGGGCTCTTAGTGGTCACTTGGTGACCCAGACTGTTAGAGCAGCCACCACCTTGAATATGCCCACTTACCATGCCAGAGGGATAAAAGAACTATTGCTTCTTAAGACCTCTTCTCATATATGACACATGTTACTTTTTTTTTTTTACAGTTTATTGACCAAAGTGAGTCACATAAGTGCTTTTAACTTTAAGGTGACAGAGAACTATTGCTCTACTATGGGCTTGAGAAGAGAATCAGAAATTTGTGGTGAACAGTACTAATGATTACTGCACAGCATCAACCCTCAATATTTGGTAGTTCTGGAAATTAAGAACATAGGAAACAACAAAGATTTAGGATCATCTGTGGTATAAATTGTGGGTCCATGATAGCATTTTTATTTTTTAAGCACTGTGTTACTAGTTCTCTCTCCATACACACAAAAGCAACCATACCATCCCCTAATGCTATAGAATTACATATTCAGGGGGTCCCTGGGTGGCTCAGTTGGTTAAGCATCTGACTCTTGGTTTTGGCTCAGGTCATGACCTCATGGGTCATGAGATTGAGTCCCACAACTGGCTCTGTGGTGGGCTCTGTGCTCAGCAGGGAGTCTGCTTGAGGTTCTCTCCCTCTGCCCCTTCTCCCAACTCAGGCACATGCGCCCTTTCTCTCAAATAAATAAATAAATCTTAAAAAAGAATTACATATTCAGCACTATGAATATCAGATGACTATTGTGTGTCATTTGGTAATTTCCATACCTTTTCTTTCTTACTACTAAAGAAGTATGAAGAGGCTCTGTAAAAAGACTCAGGTGCAACTATCTCATGCTTTATTTTGCCTGTGATATTTATGATATGTATCCGTTCCCTTCCAAATGCATTTTAAAATGAAGTCATATTTAAATTTATCATTTCCATAAAGCAAGAAAGATATTTATTGTCATGCACTGCCAGGCAGACTGGCAGATGCCACTAACAAATGGTAAAAAATTCCTCTATGGCTCATTATTTCCATAAAAACAAACTATTTTTCAGTTATCATTTTTGAAATAGAATATAAACCCAACTGTAAATGACAAAAAAACAAAATAGAAAACAAAAAACAACATAGTGGCCATCAAATCCCAGCACACTTGTCTCTAGGAAGTTAGTGAATAAATGAAGTTAATCACAATACCTCACATTCTGAATAGGGCACCAATTAAAGTAATTTTCTAGCCTAAAATAGATGTGTCTGCAATGGGAATTACTAACAAGGGGTTAAAAGTGGAATCAAGTATACAGAATACAGTGGAAGAATATGCATAAAATTAGATTGTTTTGATTAGGTATGGTCTTCTCAGAAACTTCTCTGGGAATAAATTATTTTATTTGAAATCTTTCCCCTATTATTACATCCTTGTCTCTGACTCCAAGTGATTTTTCTAAAATAGAAATCTGATCATTCCCCTACTTAAAAGTGGTCTGCTTCAGAATTAGGTCACCATTAGGAAAGAGTCCCAGCTCCTTCGTTCCTCCTGGTTAACATCATTGTAACCTCTCTAAACCAATCGATGGAGGAATGCCCCTCTTCATATGCTAGAGCCACACCATGTAAGCTAAGTGCTCTGTTCTAGCTCCTTCCTAACTGTTGCTTGGCTCTTGAAGCTCCTTGAATGTTCCCTCTGCTGAGAAGTCCCCTTTATTGTTTCTTCTTTTAAGCCTCCCACCACCTCATCACCCGACCTTCTCTTGCCTTGCTCTTCTGCATTCGAGACGTGGTTATTTCCTGACTGCTTTGTTTTCTATTACATGTTTGCTCTGAGTTCTGGTCTGGGCAAGCTCTGACTGGCACTTGTTTCCTGGCTGCTGACTGACTGGTTTGCTCCATCCTTTGGAGTGTGGGACTCTCTGGCTTCCTGACCATGTGGGTCCCTCTCTCACAGATACTTCTGGTTTCAGCATGTTGTTGGTACTGACCCCACCAGCCTCCCCTGAATCTTTCGCTATCTTTTCAAGACCTTTCACTGATTTATTGTGCAATCCTGGATAAGTCATTTAACCTTTCTCTTTCTGGGCTTTGTTTTTGTTTTTGTTTTCCCAATTTACAAATACTAGTCTGGATAAGCCGAAAACTGCTCTTACAGGGCTTGTGACAATTAAGTGAAATAAACCATGAGAAAAAGCTTTGTTAAGTGCAAAGTGCTAAACTAATATATTATTTTAATGAAATGCTTTTTTCTCAGAAACATCATTCCTGGATGTTAATTTTCTTTGTATAGAGCTTTGTGATTTGAAAAGTATTGACTGATAGTTTGATAGACTAATATGTAGGTAAGAAGGAAAATAATAACTTTTGTTATTGACCATATACCATATTCCAAATATTATTCCAAATAATCTCTAGATGTTACCTGACTTAATCTTTACATCTACTCTGCAGGGTAGGTATTATTATCTCCAATTTGCAGTTGAAGAAACAGTCTCAAAGACATAAAGTAACTTGTCCAAGGATATAGAGTTTGTAAGTCACAGAACAAGAGAGTTGTTAACTTCTGTGTTACTCCGGGGCTGTGATGCTCAACACCTGCCCTCCCTGAGATACTGATATGCTCCACTAGGTTTTGCCTTTTCTCTAGTCCCACCATGCCTATCTGATTCCCCTTTATGTACTTCCTGCCCCATGCCAATTGTGGTGTATTAGTCACACTCCAAGATAGCTTCCCTATTACTATATTTTGGGGTCATTTGTTACACAGCAGTAGATAACCAATACACATGTTATACTGAAAAAGCTTTCTTGATAGGGGTCTGTTGTACATATGACTGGTGAATGAGGGAGTTAACTCCAGCATGCTCAGATTTTTCATCTAATAAGAGCTGAGATTGGAATTCATGTCACTCTGAGTTCAAGGCATCACTTTTTCTGCCATGCTCCTGGAGGGCTTGTGCATGTATATAGGGGACTTTGGTGCAGGATGAAGGTGGGACAGCTGATGTTTTGGTGCCCACGTACAAATGAAAACAAATAGGAATTTTATATCTGAAGATAGATTGGTAGGGAAGAGTTTGGGGACCATGGGTGCTAAAGAGCTCCTCAAATATTATCAGGTAACTTAATCCTGCACCTCTTGGATAATAGCCACTTTACCTAAAGCAGAGGCCAAAATTTTTCTGCAAAGAGTCAGATAGTAAATAATTTAGGCATTGTGAGCCATTTTTGGTCCGTTGCATATTCTTTTTGTATTTTTTTTTATAAACCTTTAGAAACATAAGTATTCTTAGCTGAAAGTCCTTACAAAAACAAGCTATGAGTCACATTTGTCCTAGGCTGGTGACAAATTTGTCACCCCTGACTACAGAAAAGGTAGTCCTCAAAGAGCATAGATTAATCCAAGTATGGTTCTCTATGGGATTCCAAGAGGGAATTAAGCCCTAATGTCCTAAGGTATCTATTTTATATAGTGAATAAACTTCTCTTCTGTGAATCTAGAATGGTATTTGTTATGTACACACTTGGGAGAATTGACTAAATAATCACTCAAAATGTTTTGTGTTCTCTGGTTCAGATGACAAGCCCTGATTGAAAAAGGCTAGCAGCACATTTGCTCATACACTTCCTCATTCAACAATCATTAAATTGGCACTAACTGTGTGCTCAGTGTTGTATTGACAGCAGAGCTAAATGAAATGAGGACTTTCATTTACCTCAGAAACATCACATTGAGTGAACAACAAGAAATTATGAAAACAACTTAATTTCTGAAGATATGCTCAAGCAGAAACGATGTGATGATCCTCATAACTTTTTTTTTCACTAATGTGATATCCTTGCTATAAAATAAGAGCATTCCGGGGCGCCTGGGTTGTTCATGTGGCTCAGGTCATGATCCTGGAGTGTTGGGATAGAGCTCCGCATCCGGCTTCCTGCTCAGCAGGGAGTCGGCTTCTCCCTCTGCTGCTCACCCTGCCTGTGCTCTCTCTCTCTCTCTGAAAGAAATAAGTGAAATCTTAAAAAAATAAAATAAGAGCATTCCTTTTTCTTTGCAGGGCTATGATCTGTGCTATGCAGACCTACTGATAGTTGTTTGAGAACTAGTAAGACTCCCTAGTGATATATGTCCACAGATGAGTTTGGATCAATCCTTGCTTGCCACTGGCTCTGTGACTTCAGGCAATTACTTAACATTTTTGAGACACCATTGCACCATAAAATGGAGAAAATAATAATACCTACTCTGACTAACTGTTAGGTAAATTTAAATGAGAAAAAGAACATAAAGCCCTCAGGGGTAATGCTTAAAAAGTAGCAAAAGCTCAACAGAATTAACTATTATTTTTACTTACAGGCTAGCCCCCATGACTTCAGCAGCATCAGATACATGCTTTTAATTTTGTTTTTAAGTCAGATCCATATATCCCACCCTATTTATCCTCTATGAGGTGTACTCATACAAAGGAAACATCTGTAGTTTTGTCTCATTGCATTAGCCTCCGCAGAGAATCAGGCCCAGCTATGGAGAGTAAGAAATACCTATCAGGACTCTACAAATCTTGAAAATCTTCTATTTCAGAAGGATGGTTTGATTTCTTCTCAATGAAGTAAATTGGCTGTAGTAGGGTGGGGAAGAGTGGTAGACAAAGCCTCACTTCAGCAAACTCCTGATTTTAACTTATTTTTTCCCTTCCTTTTGAGAGCTTCCTCATGCAGAAAAATGGCTTGCCTCGCTCTTCTGGGTTCTGAAGTAAGAATAACAGAACCAACCCTGAGTGAACTCTTACTTTGCACCAGGCTCTTCATGCTTAATCTTCACACAGCCTTATGAAATAGAGAATTCTCATTCACAATTTATATGTAAGGAAACCTAAAGCACAAATTGCCTACATAACTTGCCTAAGGTCATATGGCTGGTGCGTCAGTAGTCTGGTTTAAATCCAGATGAGTTACTTCAGAGCCTGGCTCTTCATTCCACTGCTCTACTACAGTAGAATAGAAAGATTTGTGAATCACATTTGCAATTTTAAATTTTCTTGTAGTCACATTTAAAAACAGGAAAAAGAAGCAGGTATAATAAATTTTAATGTATACCTTATTTCACCAATTATGTCTAAAATATTATAATTTCAATATGTAATCAATATAAAATTTTGAATGAGATATTTTATACTCTTTTTTCATACTTGATATTTGGAATCCAGTGTGTATTTAATTCATCTGTTCATCTTAATTAGGACTAGTTACCTTTTAAGCACTCAATAGCCACATGTGGCTGGTGGCTTCCACGTAGAGGAACACAACTCTGCTACATGTTCAGCTAAACTTTCTATTTATATCTCTCTGTTTATATAATCGTTTTTGTTTTTGTCTTGGTATCTTCAAAAATGTAGAGCTCTTGAGTACTAAAACTGAAAGTAAGTTGAAAAAAAAAGGAAGAAAAGAAAACAGTAGTCATATTGTCATTGCTTGGGGATTTCTAATGATGCTTAGGAAAGCTGGTGTTCTTCAGTGACTTCTGTCAGATTTCTGACATATTTTGAGTTCAACTACATGCCCATTTAAGAACATAAGGCTCATTTACCATATTTCCCCTTTGACCAAGCAGAAATCTAAAAATAAACTCTTAAGTTGTTAGGTTTGACCTAACTCTTTATATAAATATCCGTTTGCAGTTGTTGTTTGAGCAAAAGAAAAAATCCAATCCCCCAAGTTTTTTGGTTCTAAAAACTTTAGGAAACTGATTTCTCCCCTGAACACTTCCTTCCTCTAAGCCACATACAAACTGAAAAGAAAAGGAAGTGAAAATTAGATTTTATTTATTTTTTTTTCCCCAGAAGAGGACAAAAAAAGACAACCCCCATCTTTACATACAACATCTTCTTTGCCATATCCCTTCCCACTACCAAAATTTAAGTGATGATTAGTGTATAAAGAATTGTCCATTAATATAAAGTTTAACTTTATGAACTGTGTATATTTTTGGTTTCAGGAGTAACATGGCATCTAGTAAGTTTGGAAGTGTCCTGTGGGAAATTACCGTGTCACATACACCCCCATTTGTATCCCAGCCAATGTTCCCCCCAATGCTGGATACACAGTAGACAACAACAGACAGGAAGTGTTTGTTGAATTAAATTTATTTTGCTAAACTGGAGGAAAGTTAAGAAAAATTTTGTATGCACTATTATAAAAGAAAAGTGGTTTGTTATTTCAAAATATATTAGTGAAAACAGTAGATATATTTTGATTAGAAAGAAATGACCTGTGAGAAGGGAGGACATAAAGATGTAGAAACTATTAGAACTTGAAAGGGTGATTGGCATCTAGACGTTCCTCCTTAAGCCTGTTTTTATTTATTTATAATTTTTTTTTAAGATTTTATTTATTTATTTGACAGAGAGAGAGAGACCACAAGCAGTGAGGAGGGGCAGAGGGAGAGGGAGAAGCAGACTATCTGCTGAGCAGGGAGCTGACACGGGGTTCAATCCCAGGACCCTGGGATCATGACCTGAGCCAAAGGCAGATGCTTAACCGAATACGCCACCCAGGTGCCCCCTTAAGCCTCTTTTTAAATGAAACTTTGATGTGAACAAAATATAAAAACTAAATATAAAAATAGAAGTAGAAGAATATATAGGAAAATATTTGTATTATTTTGGTCAAAGGAAAGGCCTTAAGTCAGTAGGTAGGAAACTTAGAAAACACAGTTTTATTCAACCTATCTATCTATATAGCATATATGTGTGTGTGTGTGTGTTTGTGTGTGTGCAGGCACATATGTATATGCATACATATTGAATACATGCCTTATAAAAAACAATGAATTAGGAAAAAAATTGTGCAATTAGAATGACATCCAAAGAGAGGCACCTAGGTGGCTCAGTTGGTTAAGCATCTGACTTCAGACCTGACATGATCTCAGGGTCCTGGGTTCGGGGCTGAGTCTGGCTACCCACTCAGCAGGGAGTCTGCTTGGCCTTCTTCTCCGTCTGCCCTTCCCCCTGCTTGTGCACACACACTGTCTCTCTCTCAAATACATAAAATCTTTAAAAAAAAAAAGAATAACATCCAAAAACAGATAATACATTACTATTCCTGATATAAAAATGTCTACTAGAAAAAAAACAAGTTATAAATAAAAAAAAGAAAAATGGACAGCAAACATTTTTTTTCCTCACTAGTGAATCAGGAAAATGCAAGTATTAAAAAATTAGAGGACATTTTTCATCCACAAACAAGCACATGCATGTACACGCACACACACACATACACATGGAAACATCATCCAATACTAGTGAAGTAGGCCCTCTGCATAGCTGCTGGAGTGTATATTGCTAAAGTAAATACAGTGGACTTCACAGAGATTTCTGCTGAATAATATGTACCAGTGACATTAATGCTAGATGCCTTTGCTCAAAGCATTTAGCAGAGCATCTTTCAGAACTGTGTGTGGGGTAAAGTAGAACTATATTCACTATTAAAGTTATATGTCCTTATATGTATTTTAAAATTTAAAGTGATATTAACCAGCTTGATAATATGCCTTATGCAGTTAACTTCAGCTGACATTTGGTGGCTTCAGTCAGTCTCCCGTCTTAGGACATTGATTTGTCACCACTCAAAAGAACTTGATGATGCCTTTGAAGGTAATTCCAAAAGAGGAGTTTCCAAAAATATTTGGACAATGATAATGCCGTTTGAATCAGCTCATAGCCTCTTAAAGGTGACTCCTTTAGCTGAAACAACAGTTGTTTGGATGCATAAATTCTGGCATGTTTGTAAAAATTAGTAACACTACTTTATAACCAAACTCAAGGCAGAGTCATGAAAAATAGTCGAAGTAATGTAGGCGTGAGGGAGCTTCCAGCCCTCCTGCTGGTCTTGTGGTGAAGCCTCAGAATTTCTAATGGTTCTCTGCTGTTTAAATCTCCATTTTCCTGGCCTTGTTCCAAAGTACTGGTGCACTGTTTCTTGTTTTTCATTTATTCCTATGTTTACTCACAGTTTCAGGCCAGCAGGTAAATCCTTTTATTAGTTCATTTTTACCTGATTTCAGACAGAAAGTTTAAACAAAAATGTTCTCTAATTTTATTTTGCTGTCACTCTCTTCTTGAGGTCCTTAATAACAGTTCCTAAGGCAGATACTGTTTTCCAATAAAGATTAAAATGAATATTTTCCCACATTTCCATTCCGGGCTGCTGTGTTGCATAACTCCAGCGGTACATTCTCCTTTCTCTTTTTGAATGGCCCTGCATCACACCATACACACCCAGGGCACACCGATGACACTCCCTGGGCCTGTGGGATGCAGCAGTCTTGTCTTAGCTTACCCTTATTTGGTGGGCTTTATGTCTAAATCTTTAAAGCTTCTGGCCTAAAGGGGAGCTTGTACAAAGCAGTTACCATAGAATTCTAAGTACTTTGTCCACAGTACTTTAAACACAATTAAGTCCAATGAGTTTATTTTAGATTAATCATATTTGATATTTTACAGAGGAGTGTGCCATTTATAAAATATTAAAGTAGAACAAAGTGCTACTTATTTTTCAAAAGATACGTCTCCTTGGGCAAATGTTGAAGTACAGATGTCTATTACAGAGTCAGTTGAATTCTTCAGTTGTTTGCTTCTAATGAAAACACACATGTGGTGTTTGGAAGGATTTCTTTCCAACTAAAGCATTTTGCTTAGCTACCTCTATGTCAGAGACAGTGTCCAAAAGTGTCCATTGTCATTCCCCCCATCCCCAGCTTCCCTTGCAGTTCATTTGGCCTAGATGACCACTTTGTCAATGGACTTTGGACAGAAACCACAGTATAGCTTCAGGCCAAGGCTACTGATTGCCTCAGTTGGCCTCTTCCATCTCTTCCCTGCTGCAGTGGCCTGGGAGGCTTGGTGTTACAGATGGGGCTGCCCCAGGTGGGAGGAACCTTCCTGACGGGCATCAGACTGGGAGTGAGCAAAAAAGGAATCTTTATTGGGTTATATTACTTTGATTTGAGAGTCAGTTTGTGGTTGCTTTGGACTAGTCCGGCCTAACTAAAACAATACATAGAGTATTTTTTAGGGATTATAGAAAAAAATTTATATGTATATTCTAATGTAATTAAATATAATTGTATTTTCTTTCTAAGCTTCTTATTGATCTTAAGATCTTCCCCTTGACCAAAATTTGTACAAATATTCTTCTATATATTCTTCCATTTTAATTGTTATACTTAGTTTTTACATTTTCTTCACATTAAGATTTCATTTCAAGCCTTCAAATGTATCTTACACAAGTTAGCATCTTAGATTGGATGAAGTATTTTTGATCATTTGGAAGCATTTTTAGGTCTTCTATCACCTTTAGGTTGTTAATATGCAAATAGATTGTCCTGGATCTGTAATTATTCTTATCGATAGAGTGCCAGGCCCCCACCCTTTTAAGTGGCTGCACCCACTTTAAATTTACTTCTTATACTTGTTCTGAACATTCTGTCCGGATAACTGCCCATCCTTTGGAATTCTGATCCCATTAAATGTTATTCCATTTTCACCCTCACCTTTCACATTGGACCTTGTCCTCAGCATTGCTTTTCCAGCTATAACTTTTGGAACCCTAGAGTACTGTCTTCAAAATGTGATTCATGGAAGATTCAGCCTTTTCTTTTTTTCTCCTCAGTCGCCTCAGGCCGCCAGACTCCAACCTTGGACTGAAGGGCCCCGTGTCTTTGCGTTCAGTAAAGCCTCTCATTGCTGAGTCTCCTGCTGTGTTTATTTAGGCTCCTCAGTCATTCAAGCTGTTGGGGACAGAGTCAATACTCTTAGGTGGTAATAGCAACAGGGTGCAAAAACCATCATCATTACCTCCTTTTCCAAAGTTAAGGTTAATAATAAAAACATCATTATACACTTTGAAAATTCTGGGAATACTTAGATTATTAAGCAATTTTCACAACTACTGGACTTTTCATGGGTCATGAATTCCCAAGTGAACAGAGTTCGAAAGATTTTGTTCATAAGTTTATTATTAACAAATAGGTGACTTTTAACATACCACACATAGTTTTACAGCCTCGGTTAGAGTTCATGGCTTGGAAGCCACTATCTGATACTCTGAGATCCTGTAGAAATTACTACTTCATAGAGGTATTTTTTTTCTAGAAGCCAGGATTAATTATATTTTAATGATTTGTCTTTTTGCAAATACCATGATAGTAGTTTTTTTTCCTTAGTGAAAATAAACTGAAATTGGACAAAAAAAATTATAAATGTTCATCAAGAAAAGAATGGTTAAATGTTATTTTTTATTTGTATAATGTAATCTCATGCAACTATTAAAATAAAAAATAGACAATGTTGATACATGGAATATCAGCATGAAAAATGGCAAAAGAAACAGTAGAGCACAGTGTTTTCCATACTTGATGGTTAAAATCCCAGCTATAGCTCCAGAGCAAAGACTTTAGCTGTGTAAGTATTTTGGATTCAGGTTAATCAGTGAATATTCTTCATTTGGGGGGATGGACTGAAAAGGGAGCAGGTGCTGTTGAGGATTCTATTTCCATGAGAATTTGAATACCTTTCCCAGGGAGGCAATGGTCAAACATGAGCTTATAGTTGGTCCCAGTCACTGAGACTCACAATAAATATAGGCAAGGGAGGATGAAGAGGCCATGGAGTGGGGGTGGCATGTTGCCATTGGGAAGTTGACCACATAGACATGAAGAGAGCCATGATACCTAAGCTTTGTTTAGAGACACTGATAGCAATTGGGGATAGGGACGGGAGTAGGCAGAGTATCTAGAGCTCTTTAAAGGTGGCAGAACTGGCCTTGCAAGCTCCAACGACCACCTCAAAACTCTTCATCTTCTCTCACAGACATATTAGGTATTAAGTTAGGATAATTCTGGGTACTGTGATAAGATGCATAATAGCTGTAACCAACAGAGTTTTTTTTCTTGCCCAAATAAAGTCTCTGTGTGTGTTATTGGTCAGAGGGTGGCTTTCCTCTGTGGTCATTTAGGAACCAAAGCTCCTTGCATTCTATATCTTGACCATCTTGCAAGGCATCAAAGTTTATTGCATCTAACTAAAAAAAATGAGGAAGAGAAAGCAAGAAGTCACTAGCTTCTTAAAAGCTTAGGCCTGGAGTAATATATGACCTCCATTCTCATTCCATCGGTAAACCAAGTCATATATAGTGTCACCTACATGTCAGTGGGGCTGTGGAGTACAGTCTCTGTCTGGGTCCTGGTGCCCAGAGACACATGTGCACTCTCTAAGAGAGGAGCATGCATTCTCATAGATAGGTAGCTCTTCTTTCAAGTCAAGAGAGAGAAAGTTTTGAAGAGGAAATTGTGAATTGCAAGGAGACAGTGGGCATTTCATTTTTGATTAAACGCTTTCTGGAGCTGCAGAGCTGGCAGAGCCACCCTGGTGCAACCCCTAAGACAGAAGGTGAGGGAGATCTTGGAAGGCTCAATATGAATGTGAAGACTGGTGCCTGTTTCTTACCTGGTGATTTCATCAGGCAGAAACTGCACTGAAGCAGTGGAATCATGAAGTGTGTGGCATCCTTGGTTCTGGATACATGAGAAGAAAATGGGGAAATGTTCCCAACCCATCAGAGGGCCCATAAAAGGATCTCAGGAGTTCCTGTGGCTCTGTAAGAAGGTACATAGAAGTTGGAGAAGAGGCAGGGACATAGAGTTGTTCAGGCAGCTGGCAAGAGGATTCCCCACTCAGAGAGGAGTTTGGAGACAAAGATCCCTGGTATAGCCAAAAGGGAGATGTGGTTGACCCTTTCTGGGAGATTCCTCAGTAAAGGAGGAGATCAAGGTGAAGATGAAGAGTACCCCTAAGAAATCATGCACATCTCTACAGAGACCATCATGCTGGTGGAGACTTCAAAAAGTAGATTTTAGGGTTACCTTCTCCCATTAATGAGCAACCAGCTATGTTGAACCCCTGCCATTTTTTTCTATTTCTTCTGCCCACATGACAGCTCATAGGAAGATGGATGGGAGGAGTGAAAAAACAGACCATGCCTCTTAGGAACTACATATCCCACAGGCCAAGGACTGAACCTGACCTGTGGGGAAGGGAGAATATGATAGTAAACTGGTTTCCTAAACACATTAGTGTAAAAACTGGAAGTGGGGCTAGAAGACACAACTTTCCCTCTAGATTCTGCGCTGATTGACTCATATGGGGCTCAATAATTGACTCATATCTGCCAACAAACATTTACCATGGGGTAGAGGTAGACTCTATACCTGTAAAGCTTTGTAGTGTTTTGGAACCCAATTGGTCTTCCTATGGGTGGAGGAGGGAAAGGAAGGAGAGAGAGAGAGGATCTGTTTTTCTCCTTTCGGGTTGTATTTAGAACCTTGGGGTTGGTATGATTGGCTGAGAATTGCCCCTTGGAGCAGCAGAGACTGGGGAGAATTGGAAATTTAAATATTAGGAGGGACTCTTAGCAACCAGGAACTTCTGCATGAGCAGATGAGGTCTTGACACTAATGAAATTCAGTTTGGTGGCTTAAATATTGTCATTTGTAACTACAAACTGGGGAGAACTGAAGATGCATGGGTTTCAAGGATGAATAATTAAGAGGAATATCTATACATTCATGTTTACTCAAAAAATGTATTGAATACCTACTATGTGTCACATGCTATGCTAAATGCTGGGCTTAAAGTTGAGAGTAAACTAAGCTCTGCTGGGCTAAATTTGTGAAAACAAACACAGGGAGCTTTAAACAGGCACGTGGTATGGCCTAAAGGTGCAAGATGATGGCTCACAGTGGCGACACAAGAGTGCAGGGTGTTAGGATAATGGGAAACCGTGTTTTTCATGTTTAGGAATTCCTTTAATGTTGTTTTAATAATCCTTTCATAATAAATAATAATCATTGAAGGAAAGAAATGAAAATCTTGGCACAGTGAACCAAATGGATAACTGCTTTGTGTTTTCCCTTGGAGTCCAGAGAAATTAAAAATCATTTAACTCTCTGATGAAAGGTCTTCATCACCTCATTTTTATTTTCACTGCTTAATCCAGAGGACATCTTCCATTTGTTCATTTCCCCTTTCATTCCATTTCATGCTAGGTCCTGCCACATCCTGTTCATTTCCCCTTGAAACAAATCATGTTAAAGATTTCTTCTTGGTCTCTGTTGTAATTTCAAAATCCTTAAGTAGTTTCAGAGGAAGACAATTAAACAAAGTTGAAGATCTATCACCCTTCCTTGTTATATCCGGAAAAGTTAAGGAGAGCTGCAGTGACTTTTAAGGAATGAATCAAGTTGGTTATCTGAGAAACTCAAAAGACGGAAGTGCTTTGAAAGTGAATGACTAGTCTCTCATGATTCTTAAGCAAAGTCTGAGAAAGTAGATTTATATGCCCAGGTGGATTTGGAAGAAGCTGAAAGGGCTCTGATATAGGCATTTAAGCTAAGTGTAAATTAGAACTTCCCCAAATCACACCTGTTTCCCACACTTACACACACACACACACACACACACACACACACACTCCTACACACAGGGACTCAAGATGTATAGATACTAAAAGAGTTTGGACATTTCTAACTAGCTTATGGACAGGCTAAAAATGTAAAATTACTAATAAATTTGGACCTTAATAGAAACAATTAAATGGCTAGTCACATAAAGTTTTCCTTCAGAAAATGAGTTTTCTGTTCAATTCAATGTAATACCATGAGCAGTCTACCCTTAATGAAATATACATGATTCTCCTAGCTTAATGATATAGATACCAATCCAATCACAAGAATATATAACAAAAATATTCTGACGGACTCACCTGTGTGCTTGAATTGAGGAAGTCCTCAAATTCAAATCCCAATCCAAAAAATTGGGATTTGCGTAATCCCAAGCCAACTGCTATCCAATGCAGGTTGGAGTCCTTGAAAGTGGCTGTCACTAGGGAAGTGGAACTTTTGGCCATGATTTCAAAGCATAGGACAAAATGTGGGGTGAAGAAGTGAAAGAAACACAGATAAGGAAGAAAGATTAGGAGCAGGTTCATTCCCTTTAAGGCTACTGGATAAAATAAATAAATGCCTAGCTGTAGGTAATACATTTGCTGATTATAAAACAGCTATTCTGCTGTCTACAAATACTTCGTTTTTCTAAATTGGTTCCTGGGCTAGGTAAAATTTTCACCTCTCTTCTAAGTTTCCATTTAAAAATCTATCTTCAAGTAATTATAAAAAAAGAGCTATATATTTTGTAGAAAAATTGCTGTAGTTTTATACTAGACAGGAGATCTTTGCTTTAGGACACTTACTGGTTTGCAAATGTGATACAAAGTATCTCACTAGGGAGTGAACTAATTAAAACATTTAAAAAATCTTTTATAGTGCTCGCTTCGGCAGCACATATACTAAAAAAAATCTTTTATAAAAGTCAATAAAGGGGCCCATGGGCGGCTCAGTCAGTTAAGTGTCTGTCTTTTGATTTTAGCTCAGATCATGATCTCAGGGACGTGAAATGGAGCCCTGCTTCAGATTCCATGGTGGGTGTGGAGCCTGCTTAAGATTCTCTCCCTCTCCTTCTGCCCTCCCCCCGCCTTGCTCGCACGCATGTGTGTGTGTGCACTCTCTCTCTAAAAAAAAAAATAAGATTTTAAAAGTCAATAAAAATACTCATGAATATGCACAAAAGTTAACTTACATGGACACAATGCAGTCTTTAAAATATAGAAGTTTTACATTATTCTTTTCACTTAATATGGTATCAAAGGCATTTTCTTGTCTTAACCATAACTACTTTCTTAGCATGTGTATTTCTTCAAACCTGGTATATTGCTGCAAATATGGGCTTGGTATAGGGGATATGAAGGTGTATGGAAATATGCCAGGACAGTTCTGTTAATTAGGTTATTAATTGGTTTGTTGAAAACTGTTGGAGTCTTGAGAACTATGATAAAGATTGACAAATGGAAATCCAACATATTGGAAAGTTAAGGGTTGTACTTTATGAGAGGTAAGTAGTCCTACTCACTGACCATCAGAGAGATTTACCACCCTAAATGTAATGCTGAAGCCAGGTGGGTCTGCCTAGCTGTGGGAGCCTGCTAGGTAGGACTTTTGGATCAAGTTGCAGAGGGCCTCTTCCCCAAAGATGATAAAGGTTGGAACTGAGCTGAGCGTGCCAAATTTATTATTAAATTCCCAACCTGATAAATTACTCTACTTCCCCCAGGGAAAAGGGAGTAAAGAGGAGGGAAGAGGACAGGAGGGTTTAGGGAAAATCCCTCCTCATTGAAACAAGAACAGCTGAGAAAATGTGTTTCTTTCTAGTGGAAATAACTCCTTAATCCCTTCAGATTTTTTTCATTCAACACCCTTGGTGGCTGCAACACATGGTTCAAGGTGGCTTTGAGGGATTAAGCATCAAAAATTCAAGATGTGTAATGCAGTGCAATTGGTAGCATTGTTTGGTAATGCTTTGAATCCTAATGTTGTTGTTTTTTTTAGGGTTCTAGGCCCAGAGCTCTGCGAATATGCTTGGATGTATTAAGCTTATTATAAACTGACTAACTGGTAAGAATGCTGACAAATAAGCAACTAAGATCTTCATACTTAATTTTAAACGGTCCAGTTCCACAAACAAATCAATGACAGTTTGTCTTGCCTACAGATGTTTGTTCAAATATATGTTACATCATCGTTCAGAATGTTACATCCCAGATTTTATTCTAAACACAAATGAGAGACATTTCTGAGTTCTTAGAAGCATGGGAAATGTGGTATTCTTATAAGATACACACATTAAAATTCCTTCAGACATTTCCATTTGTGTCACAATATAAACCAAAAAACAAACCCCCTGCCCCCAGACCCAGGCTGCTAATCGTATCATCTACTGTGAAGCTCAAGTGGGTTATGACTGCCCAAAATTGAAGCAGTTTTTATTAAGAAAAGCAATAAATGAGAGATCTAAAAGTTAAACTGTCTCCGTGCCAAATCAACAAGTTGTAGGTGTTATAAAACCTACAAATCTTAGTTTTCAAAATGATATTGAAGAAACAAACATGAAACATGGCTGAAGTACAAATATGGTAGGTGTTATCCTCAATTCCTACTGACATATAATAAACAAATTTTAAAACAAAAGCCGTGCGGACTTTAAATGAAATCTTGTGAGCTAGGAGTCTTAACATTTAGTGATTTGGTGGCTTCTAGGAGATTTCTTACAATTTTGAGGGAGAAAAATGTTCTTGGCTGAGATCTGTGAGTACATGCAGGGACTGAGGGCGGCTGACAAGAATTCCAAGATAAAGGTGTGTATTTATACTGTGCACAATACTATATATTAAGGCTGACCTGTAGTTGGACCAATTTCCCCCTCAATTTCTAGAAAGGAACAAGGGTGCCCTTTTGGGCCTTGGTGAAAAAAGTTTACCTTAAACTTCCTTGAATTCTCTGGGTCCTCAAGTCAGAAACCTCAAAGGCCAGTGGTAAATTTTAGCTGGAATGGGGCCTGAGAAATGATAGCAGCTGCATAATTGACTGAAGTCAGGGTTGCGGTGATTGCCAATCCCACCTCCAACTGTCCCGGGTCCCTTCTAACAATGGGTGGCGTTCCCATGCTGGCCTGCCCCATCTCCTCAATCAAAACACCTTCCAGCTGCTTTAGCGACAAGTTGACTTGTATTTTGGCTCTTTTGGCAATAAAAATAGTGTTCCTTAGCTAACCACACAATACTGTTTTGTTTTTTTTTTAAAGATTTTATTTATTTATTTGAGAGAGAGAGAGAGAGTGAGAGAGAGAGCGCAAGAGGGGGTAGGGTTAGAGGGAGAAGCAGACTCCCCGCCAAGCAGGGAGCCCGATGTGGGACTCGATCCCGGGACTCCGGGATCATGACCTGAGCCGAAGGCAGTCACTTAACCAACTGAGCCACCCAGACGCCCCACAATACTGTTTTTTAAAGTGCCTTCAGATTAACATAATGTAATTGTTGCTTTAGCCATAAAAACTGCAGAATCTGAGGATTGGAAGAGCATTATAGATAATGTAAATTAACCTATTTGCTCTATCAAAGAAGAAATGGAGGCTCAGGACTAATGTAACATAATTAAAAAACCACATGGTTTGAATCTAGATCTTGGTCTCCTAAACCCCAGTTGAATTAAGTTCCTGTTACATAATGTTTATAACAAATATGCAAATAAGTCAGGATAGATATTCTTCCTATTTTGTAGATAAAACTATTAAAGATCATGGAGGTTAAGTGATTTTTCCGATATTATATGAAGTTGGGCCAAAGCTAGAAAGGAAACCAGTTTTGACTTCCAGTTAGGATTTTTTACACATACATGTGCACAAATACAAACTCAGAAACTGAGACACAAGTCTGCCACTAACCAGTTAGTCTACTATTCATCAAACATTCATTGAGTTTCAGGAACTTTCCTGGAAACAGAGGATATTGCTGAACAGGGCAAAGTCTGTGGTATCCATGGTGTAGCTGCCTTCAAGAGGGATTGCTAATGATTTTTTTGCCTCCTGGTATTTATGCCCTTGTACAGTCCCTTCTCATATTGAATACTGATAATATATGTAATCAATAGGATGTTGCTGGATGGCTGTATTATCTCTAAAGCTAGGTCATAAAACACATTGTGGTTTCTTGGATCACTTGATTTGGAGAATCCATCTACCGTATTGTATGGACTCCAGCAGCGCTATGGAAAAGTCCATTATAGGAATTGAGACCCTTGCCTCATAACCAGAAGAAACCTGACAATTATGTGTGTCAGCCTCTTGAAATGAGATGTTCCAGCTCCAGTCAAACCTTTCAATGACTGTAGCCCTGGCTGACATTTAACTGTAGCTTCATGTGAGAGCCTGAGCCAGAACAACGAGCTAAGCTATTCCCAAATTTGTAATTCATAAAAACTGTGTGAGATAGTAAATGTTTGTTGTTTTAATTGTTTTAAGTTGCTAAGTTTTGGTTAATTTATCATGCAGCAGTTGGTAACTAATATAGAGGATGTGATAAACACATCAGTTAATAAATAAAATAATGTCAAGGATCAGAGAAGATAAAGTGGGACAATATGATAGAAGGATGGTGGAGGAGCTACTTTGCTAAGAGTGGGAAGGGAAGGCCTCTCTGAGGAAGTGATATTTGAATTGAGGCATCACTGTTCATAAAGAGGCACCAATGAAAATCTGAGGGTGAAAAGAAGTAGCAGTAGGTGCAAAGGCCCTGAGTTAGGAAAAAGTTTGGCACATTTGAAGGACAGAAAGAAGGTCAATTTGGCTGAAGTATAGTCCACTAGGGAGGAAACTGAGGAGGATGAAGCAAGACACATAGGCAGGGCCAAATCACCAAAAGCCTTGAAAGTCATGGGAAGCCATGGAGGATTTGTAAACAGAAAAGAACCATGATCTGATTCACACTTTAGAAAGATCTCTCTGGTTGTTGTGTGGACACTGGATGATTGTAGGTGGGAATGCACCCAGGAATACCAATTAGAGGCCATTGCAGTTTTTCAGAAGAGGGATAAATCACCTCTTGAATTAGGGTGGCAGTGGGGGAACTGGAAGAGCTAGTTGGATTTGGGATATATTGTGAAAATAGAGCTGACGGGACTTGCTTATGGGTTGGGTTTGGAGTGTGAGGGAAAGTGGAATCAGGGGCAGCTCAAACTGTGAGACTTGGTTCAGAAACCACCCTTGGCTTAATTTTTTTTATAAGAAAGAGAAAAAAAGGAAGGGAGGGGAAAGGAAAGGAAAGGAAAGGGAAAAAGAAAAGAAAAAAGAAGGAAGGAAGAGGGAGCGAGGGCGCCTGGGTGGCTCAGTTGGTTAAGCAACTGCCTTCGGTTCAGGTCATGATCCTGGAGTCCCAGGATCGAGTCCCGCATCGGGCTCCCTGCTCAGCGAGGAGCCTGCTTCTCCCTCTGACCCTCCCCCCTCTCATGTACTCTCTCATTCTCGCTCTCTCAAATGAATAAATAAATCTTTAAAAAAAAAAAAAAAAAAAAAAGAGGGAGCGAGGGAGGGGGGATGGAAGGAAGGATGGATGGATGGGAGGAAATAAGGAAAGACAACTGAATTTATCCTTGTGCAATGATATAGTATTATGGGAAATTCCTTTTAAAAGTATTCAGCATTTTATAGCTTCAAGACATTCTTACTACTAATGACCTCACTTGAGTTCAAAAGAGCTTTTCTGCTTGAGAAAAGCAGCAAATGTCAGAACAAACCTGACTGGTGGGATGAACTCATGATTCAGAAGGAGTCCCTAATGGGGAAAAAAAGAAAGCCATATTAAATGCTCTATGCAAGTACATCATCCCTAGTAACAGTAGACTAGTTGAGTCTGAGTCCAGCATTGAGCCATATTTCTTAAAGGAGAAAGTAATCTTGAGAGAAAAACATTTCTTTCCTTCAGAGAAAGAAATGTGTTTAGGATTACAATTATAGAGAGGCTCTTTTCTGTTAACTTCTTGTTTTATGAAGACTTTTAAGATTTTTATGAACATCAGTTATAGTTATTACTTCTGGAGATAACAATAAAAGGCAGCTTATTTCTCCATTGTTACATTCTTTCTACATAGGAAATTTGGTTCTTATACATATTAAAATCAAAAAGCAGTTTTCACTGCTGTACTATCAAATCCTGTACTTGGGAATTAAGTATCTATTTTTAATGCCAGCATTTATTTCTAAGAATAACACATCATGATTTGAAAATGATAAGGCACAGAAGTATGTGTACTGTTTATGTTTGGGAAACTAATAAAGTGTTCTATTACACTTTATCCCACAAGGCAAAGAGCATCACGGGTCACTGCAGCCATATTATGTTACAGTCCCGTGATGTACTCCGTGTCAGCTGTTCTCCCACTCATTCACACACATAGATCTTAGCTACTTACTATACAGTTAAGCACATTTTCTGAAACAAAGCAAAAATTCATTCAAACACTGAACAGATGTGAATAAAAAGAAGAGGGTAGTTTAAAAATATTTCTGTTGCTATCAGCAATTATTTTGTCTCCTGAATGACATTGGGCTATTGATGTAGAATGTGAATAAGGCTTGTTTGGTTACTGTGGAAGTTGGAACAATAATAGCGAGTTTCCCATTTTCAGTCCATGTTTATTGAAAGTTCATAGTGCTTGTCAAACTATATCTTAAAGAAGGCATCAAATTAAAATGGAAAGTAGTTTATATAGATCAGGGAATGATTTTGTTCTACCTGTTCCTAGAGATATAGCTATGTACAAAGGATACAGAAGCTGTTTTTAAAAATACCTTTTTTTGAGGTATCACCTACATCTAAAAAAATATATTGCTATCTTACTGATGTAAAAATTTCCCTTGAACCACATTCCAGCAGACACATTACGTTAAATAATTAGAAATTGTTTTTTTCTTTCATAAGGTACTATTCTATTCATTCATTCATTCATTCATTCATTCATTTATTTTTAGAGAGAGTGTGCCAGCGCACATGTGTGCGAGGGAGGGAGAGGGACAGACTGAGAGGGAGGGAAAGAGAGAATCTTAAGCAGGCTCCACACTCCCTGCCTTTTGCAAGGCTTGATCGTGACCTGAGCCAAAATCAAGAGTCAGTCACTTAACCAACTGAGCCACCCAGGTGCCCTGGTACTATTTTATTTAAACACCATCACTGGATTACTGGAAAATTAGAAAACGCAAATGTATTTCAGCAATTTGATTGCATATGCCAATGATATAATTTAGAGTAATATAAGGAGATTTGATAGGTGGAAATAAACTTTCCAAGTACAAGATCTTTATGAATGGTGACACAGTTTCATAAAAAGTCCATCCTAAGGAAATGTCAACTAAGTCAAGGCAAAGACAAATACGGCAATGAAAGGAGCAAAAGGAAGAGACTACTAAACTTGAAATAAAAAAATGTTCCTAATAGCAAACTGGAATCAGAAAGCCTGACATCTCATATTAACTGTGAGTGACACTGGGCCCTGTATATATGTAACTTATATAGAAAATAAAACTTGTGTAACAGAACTGTATTAGTCAGAGTTCTCCAGAGAAGCAGAACTAATGTGTGGTTAGAGAGATATTTATTCCAAGCAATTGGTTCAATGTGATTGTGGAGGTGAGCAAGCCAAAATCTGCAGGGTAGGCTGGTAGGCTAGAGACCCATAGAAAAGTTGATGCTGCAGTTTGAGTCTGAAGGGAGTCTGCTGGAAGAATTTCTTCTTCCTGGGGAAAGATCAGTCTTTTTCTTAAGACTTTTAACTTATAGAATGAGGACCACCCACGTTATGAAGAGTAATTTGTTTACTCAGAGCCTACTGATATAAATGTTAATCTCGTTTAAAAAAAATACCCTCACAGTAATTTCCAAATGTGTTTGACCAGATATTTGGGTACCATGACCTAGCCAAGTTGACATATAAAATTAACCATCACAAGAACATAGTGAATCAGTTACCCTCATACATTGATGGTAGGTGTATTAACCCTTCAGCAATTTTAGAAAATAGTATGACCATTTTATTAAGAGATTCAAAATGTGCATAGGCATTTTTACCAAATAATTATATTTCTGTATTATAGAAATAAACCTAAATGCAGACACAAACAACATAAACCATAAAGGAAAAGATTGATAAATGTGATATATTAAAACTAAAAATTGTGTGGCATAAAACACCATAAAGTTAAAACAAGCCATTGACTAGGAAAGATACTTGAAACATGTGACAGAAAAGTTATGAGGAACTCCTGCACTCCTACAATCAATGAGAAATAGATTTAAAACACAATTGAGAAATGAGCAAAGGTTGATAGGGCAGTTCTTAAAAGAAGATACCTGAATGGCTAATAATCATTTTAAAAGATGTTCTCATTATCAGATAAAAGCAAGTTAAAACAAGATTCACTCTTCAAGCTATCAGAAAGACCAAAATTAAAAGTTTAACAATGCTAGCTGTTGGTGAGAGCATAAATTGATATAACCACACTAGAGAACAATATGGCAATACCTAAAAAAACTGAAGTTAGGTGTATCTTAAAATCTTAGCATTCTACCCCTAGGTATATCTAATCTAGTGAAATTTTGGCACTTACACATATGTATGCACAAGAAATGTGTATTATTTGTAGTATTGTTTATAAATGAAAAAAACCAAAAATTTAAATATCCATCAGCAGAAAAATCAATAAATCCTGATAAGTCAGAATAGAATTTTGTATGGCAGCTTAAATAAACAAACTAGATTTACATTTATCAGCAAGGATTTATCATGAAAATATGTCAGGTAAAAAAAAGGCAGTTTACAAAATTATGTGTGCAGTATGATTTCCTTTATGTCAACTTCAAACACATTTAGTTGACTCCCACCAAACTTAAAATGTTGTTTACCTCTCTCTACAAAGATTGTGAAGGAAATAGGTGGCGATTTGTGTATGTGTATGTGTTTGCACGTGCAAGTGCAAGTGCACATTTATGTACAAAAAGAAAAGAGTGATATAGGAAGGCACAAAAGGGCTTTAACTGGATAGGTAATATTTTATTTCTTAAAACTAAAAAAAAAAAATGAAGCAAATATTGCAAAATAATAGGTTAAGAATGTACAATACCAAGAGTGAACTCTAATATAAACTATAGACTCTGGGTGATCATTGTAGGTTCACTAATTTTAACAAGTATCCCACTGTAGTGCAGGATGTTGATAGTGGGGGTGGGCTATGTGTGTGAGGTGGCAGGGAGTGTATGAGAACTCCGTATTTTCTGCTCAGTTTTGCTCTGAACCTAAAACTGCTCTAAAAATTAAAGCTTATTAATTAAAAATGTAGTAAGTCTAGGTGGTGGTTACATATTAAGTTATTCTTTGGACTTCATTTGAAAATATTTGAAAAATTCAGTAATGATAACAGAATGTATTGTAACAGTTCTAGATCATTTCAAAACTTTTATTTCATGTGCATGCATTACTGTCATATTAAATATAAATATAACTAAACTTGAGGATAAACCTTTACTTCTCAAAAAGCTGAGGATGAATTCTAAGTGTTATTTCTTGAGAATAGGACACGTGAATGATCAATACACACATATTTATCATTCTATATACATATATGCATATTTTGATTTCAGGAATGTACTTTTTGTTATTGTAATTTTAAATATTGAAGTTTAAAGTTTTTTAAGTCAAGTATGAGTGGTGGACATGGCAAGTATTTGGGACTTTTGTAAGGAAAATGTATAATTTCTTAAACTTTTTATTGATCTACTCTACAGCCCTCCTAGAATTTTGCAGTTTGTCCCCAAACTTGAATCATTGTTTCTTTCTTGCCAGCTGAACAAGTACCTCAGGATAAAGTTAAAATTACATGTAATTGTTAGAAAAAGCAGGTTTCCTTTTTGTTCATGCCAGAAATGTCACTCAGCTATTAGGAAGATTTCAAGATATTCCAGTTCAGAAGTTTTCATACTTGGCTGCATATTAAAATCATATGGAAGTCTTTAGAAATCCTAATGCCCAGGCACATCTCATAGCAATTAAATCAGAATCGCTAGGAGTGGGACCCAAGGTTTTTTGGGGATTTTTTTTTAACTTCTTAGTTATGCAACCAAAGATCTCTTTATATTATGACAACTCAAAACCATACTTTTTTTCTTTCCTTTTAAAGATAGATACCTACTGTGAGACTTTACTGTTAGATTCCTAGAGCAGCCATGCTGTGACTTAAAATTGGTTTGGTATTCACAGCTTTAAACCTTAAATAAGGATTCCTGGGTCATGAGTGTGACCCATCATTTTGTCAGATTTGTCTTATGGATACTGCTTGAGTTATGTCTTCTCTTTGTTGCTAATGGCAACAGCACCAACTGTTTCAAGTTTAGGCCAAAAATAATGTCACAAAAATAGATTATTTTGAAAAAGTGCAAAAATACATACCTACAGGGGCTTTTAAGAACTACCAATTCCTAGATAAAACTGGAAAAAAATTCAGTTAAAAAACACCACTTACTTAAATATCTGGATAATTATTTATAAACATAATATTCAAATTTGTCATTGAACTTTTTATCATTTTGTGGATATCAGGCTTTACATTTCCTATCATTGATTTATATTTTTGTTCATGTATAAAACAATAAAACCTGAAGAGGAGATGATTAAATACTTTAAAAGGCAAACTATCCCTGGTGTATAATGTATTTCCTGGAAGCCTAGTTACTACTGTTGGATATAATTCAGTTTCCGGAACTGCTGAGTGACTAGAATCTCTAACTTGATGCATATAGTGTTGTATGTTCTTTAGTATAAACACAGGTGTCATGATACGTACTGAAGTATAAAATCTCATCTGCAGTATAATGAGATGCTTTACATATGACCTATTATTTGAGAAAGTGGTCTTGTATCATCACAAGGGCTTGAAAGGTGGGCCGGACATGTGCTGTGGTAGAACATGCAACCACTGATGGAGTGTAAATTATGCTGGAGAGCTATCCTGTCTTCATTCATCTATTCATTTGTTTACTAAAATTATATCTTTTGAGTACCTATGTCATACCATATTCTGTATCCTCAGATTATCTATTTTGCAACATTACTGCCCTATCTCTGGAAGGAGGCATTGGATCTCCTTGGCTTCAACTAAGAGAAAATTTGACATGGGCTAATGGAAAATCTTTGTACCTATTTCCATGTTGGCATGAATTTATTTGACAGGTCAATTAGCTTCTAATCAGGAAAACAAAGGTCAGGGAATTGGAGGGGGAAAAGCACAGAGTTCCTTCATCACTCTGTTTTACATATTTACAGATTCTTCCTTTTTGTGAAAACTCTTCCCCTATTCTAATGTGCCCCACAATCATGTTATCATTTTTTGCTTCTATTTTCTTAGTGTTTTATTTTTTAATTCTTAAAAAATATTTTGTTTATTTGAGGGAGAGAGAGTATATACGAGCGAGGGAGAGTATGAGGCGTTGGGGGGAGGGGAGAGAGGCAGAGGGTGAGGGACAAACAGACTCCCCAGGGAGCAGGGAGCCTGCCCATCCGAGGACCCCAGGATCATGACTTGAGCTGAAGGCAGACACTTAATTGGCTGAGCCACCCAGGCGCCCCATGCTGTCAGTGTTTTAAAAGAAATATTCTATCATGGTGTTTTCATTTCCTCATTAACAGTTTACTTTCAAGAATTAATTTATTGATTTTATAAGAGTGACATATGGTCATTATAAAAAGAAATGTAAGCAATATAAAAAGATTTAAAAAAATCTCATTCCCAACTTTCCACCTCCCTCAACTCACCATCATAAACATTTGAGGAGTATCACACAGGAAATCTCTCCATGCATAAAGCAATAGAAAGAGAAATTTTAAAATGTTAGAAAAACAGGATCATACTATTTATGCTTTTTTAAATTAAAGGTATTCAACTTTTTATTTTTATCAATTTTATTGAAGAATATTCCATGTACCATAAACTACATTCAATCAACATGTGGCTCAATGAGTTTTGACAGTTGTATACATTCACGAAACCATCAAAAATTGATAGAGCAATTCATCACCTCTGAAAGATTTCTTACGCTTTTTTGCATTCCACTCCTCCCTCTGTCTCCATTCCCAAGCATCCTCTGCTTTGTTTTTATCACTACAGATTTATTTGCATTTTATATAAATGGAATCATAAAGTATATACTGTTCTGTGTCATTCATGAAGAGATTTTTCTAAATATAATGATGTATAAATATCAATTAGATCAATGTGGTAGTGTTTTATAAAGTCTGTATCTGCAACTTTTTAGTCATGTTTCTATAAATTGTTCAGATAGGAATGTAAAATTCTCCCTTATTCTGTCAATTTTTGCTTCATGTATTTTGAGGCTCTGTTATTAGGTGACACACATTTGTGAATGCTATGTTGTCCTGATGAATGGAATATTTTCTTATTATAAAATGTTCCTCTTTATATTAAATAGCATTCTTTGTCATGAAGTTTACTTTTGAATTTCTCTCTGGTATTACTTCTCTTCAGCCTGATGGATTTCTTTTAGTATTTCTTATAGTACAGATCTAGAGGCAGTCAGTCAGTTAGGTGTCACACTCTTGATCTCAGCTCAGATATTGACCTCAGGGTTGTAAGTTCAAGCCCATTTTTTGGGCTCCATGCTGAGGGGTGGAGCCTACTTTTTAAAAAATCAATTATAAGATTTGAAAATGTCTTTGTTTTACCTTCATTCTTTTTTTAAAAACGATTTATTTATTATTTGAGAGAGAGAGAGGGTGGGAGGGGCAGAGGGAGAGAGAGAGAAAGAGAGAGAGAGAGAGTCCCAAGCCGACTCCTTACCGAGTGAGTAGCCTGATGTGGGGCTCAGTCTCATGACCCTGGGATTATGACCTGAGCTGAAATCAAGAGTCAGAGACTTAACCAACTGAGCCACCAGGCTCCCCTACCTTCATTCTTTTTTTTTTTTTTTTTTTTATAAAGATTTTATTTATTTATTTGAGACAGAGAGAATGAGAGAGAGAGAGCACATGAGAGGGGGGAGGGTCAGAGGCAGAAGCAGGCTCCCTGCTGAGCAGGGAGCCCGATGCGGGACTCGATCCCGGGACTCCAGGATCATGACCTGAGCCGAAGGCAGTCGCTTAACCAACTGAGCCACCCAGGCGCCCCCTACCTTCATTCTTGATGAATATTTTTTGTGGATTGAGAATTCTGGATCATCAGTTTATTTTCTTTCTGTGTACTAAGGATATTGTTTATTGTCTTCTAGACTCTGGGGCTTCTGATGAGAAGCGTAGCGGCCATTTGAATCAATAATTTTCTATATGTAACGTGTCATTTTTCTCTGATGATTTTCAATATTTTCTTGTTATCTTTAGTTTTTAGTAGTCTGACCCTGACGTGCTTAGGCATGGTCTTTTTCTAACTAATTAATTCTGTTTGGAGTTTTCTGAGCTGCATAAATATGTAAATTTATGGATTTCACCTTTTTTTTTATGCTTTGAGGTATTATTTCTACAATGTTTTTCCTAGCTTCATTCTCTCTCTCTTCTCCTTCTGGGCCTCTAACTACCCATATGTAGACCTTTGGAATGGTCCCACAGATCCCAAAAGCTTTGTTCTTGCTTAGTATAATCTTGCTGTCTATATTTTTTCCTCTCTCTTTTCTCTTTCTCCTCCTCTTTTTTCCTACTCCTCCACCACCTTCCTTCTTCTCTCTTTCTTCTCCTTCTACTCCTCCTCTTCCTTCTCCTCCTTCTTCTTCTTGATTGAATGATTCTTACTGATCTATCTTCATGTTCACTGACTCTTTCCTCTGGTTTTTCCATTCTAATATTAGATTCCTCGAGAAAAAATTTCAGATATTGTGTTTTTTAGTTTTGAAATTTCCATTTAGATCTTTTTACTGCTTCTAATTTCTGCTTAATTTTCCTATCTTTTCATTTATGAGAATATGTTCCTTTACCCCACTGAGCAAAATTATAATAGCTCTTTTGCAGTTCTTACCTGATAATTCCAACATCTGTGTCATCTCGGAGTTGACATTTCTTGATTGTCTTTTTCCTTGGGAAGGGGTCATACTTTCTTGTATGGTGAATAATTTTGTATAATATCATGGTTGATTGTGAATATTATATTGTGCAGACTCTAGATTCTGTTATATTTCTTCAAGTATGTTGAAGTTATTGTTTTAGTAGGCAACTAACTTGGTTAAACTCAAATTGCACACTTTCATGCCTATAGTGGTTCACAATTCAGATATCACTTCAGTCTTAGTTGCAAGCTGCTTTCTGTTTGTTCCATGAATGTGTAGTTCAGAGATCAGCCAGACTTGAGCTGAACTTAGGCATAGAATTTCAGGTTATGTCTCTTTGGCTCTCCCTTTTCTTAGTTTTCTTTGTACTCTCTCTTGCTTTGAGGCCTTTTTTCCTGGTGTAAGAAAGATGAGAAATGTTTCTATAGGCGGTTTAGCTGTTTTTCTAGTTACCTAAGTTTGATTGTCCAATCATTGTTGACTTTGCCTTTTTAAAAAATCTATTATCTTCTGTTTCACAAGTATAAATTCTCATTGTTTCTTTTTTTCTTTCTGCTATCTCTCATAGTGATCTCTTTCACTGTGTGCATTGCGGGGTCTCCAGGGTTAGATGAGAAAACTTAGAGAGTGATTTGTATATGCAAATGTGTATGGAAATACACTAAAGGATTTTCACTGGTAGTCACAGATAGTCTTTCAGAAAAGGTTTTCTATATTGCATGGCTTGCTTTAATTCAGACTATGCATGTGTGTGTCTCAGGCCTGCTTTCTGTATTTCCCACTGATAAATATTTTCTACCCATGGCTCTGGGAAGTTGGCAATCTGTCTTGCTGCTTTCCTAGTCTAGCACTTTTCCTGTCTAATGCTTTCCTAGGGCCTGGTATGTGCAGGTTTTCTCATATCTGTTTTACCTAAAGGGCATCCCTTTCTGTTCTAGGCTGCATATCACAAGTTCAATTCCAGCTCCCAGTGACCTTCCTAGGGCAAGTGTTAGTGCCCATCTAATTCTTTTGTTAAGCCTTCAGATTCACCTCCCTATTGCCACTCTGACCTTTTAGTTCAGCTCATCTATGGATTTAATTTTACAGTTGTGGGGCATTTCTTAGTGGCTAAAATGGGAGGGGGGTATTTCACTCAGCATCTTATGCAAGCATATTAACTTGAAGTCTCTTTTCTATTCTTTCCCATATTGCTGTTAATTAATAAAGAGACTTAGTCATCCCTTTATGAACTTTCCTATATCTAATATTTATTTTTGTTTCCATTACTCTCCTATAGTCCCCAGTCCAGGCTCTTGTCATATAACACTGAATCATTGCATTCAGGTTCTTATTCCTCACTCTATTGCCATTGTATCTCTACCCCAATCTATCTTAGATACTGCTGTCATAATATTTATCATAAAAATTGCCTTTGATCATGTCACTGCTCTCCACAGAAGTCTTTAGTGGCTCTTTGACATCAAGTCCAAAGTCTTGCCAGCATAATATGACTCAAACATCTTTTTTAAAAAAATATTTTATTTATTTATTTAAGAGAGAGAGAGTGCGTGAGCATGCGAGCATGAGAGTTGGGGGGGGTGGGCAGAGACAGAGAATCTCAAGCAGACTCCCTGCTGAGCATGGAGCCAATGCTGAGCTTGATCTCATGACCCTGAGATCATAACCTGTGACTGAAACGTCTTTTTATTTTTTTATTTTTTTATTTTTTTATTTTTTTTTTTTAAAGATTTTATTTATTTATTTGACAGAGAGAATGAGACAGAGAGCACATGAGAGGGGGGAGGGCCAGAGGGAGAAGCAGACTCCCTGCCGAGCAGGGAGCCCGATGCGGGACTCGATCCAGGGACTCCAGGATCATGACCTGAGCCGAAGGCAGTCGCTTAACCAACTGAGCCACCCAGGCGCCCCTGAAACGTCTTTTTAAATTTGTCACTGCTCTTAGCACAAATTCTGGATTTTGGGTGGAGTTTCTCTACTCATTGTCCCCTGCGTTATGCAACTTCTTCTCATTACCACTTTACCTTTGTTCATAACATATCCCAAATGTGGAAAAATGTGGAATGCCTTGCCCCAGCCAATCAGCATACTTTTTCAAATAATATTCTTTCTTTTAAATAAAGTTGAAGGCTCTCTCCTTTCATGGATTTTTTCTGTGATTCTAGTCATGTAAATTCTAATTCTGTTAGTTGCTTCTGCAAATCTTTTAATGCTTGTCTGGGTTATTCATTCACTCTCTTTCTCACCCTCTCTCTCCTCTATGTCTCTCTCTGTCTCCCTCTCAGTATGTAACATCCTTGAAGGCCAGAAAAGAGATAAGAAACTTTATTGTATGATGAAAATTTTATTCATAAAGTTTATTCTTAATAGTTACGAAGTGCCACGCACATAAGTATTTTTTTATCTAGAAAATGAGAAGATAAATTTTGATGTGGGAAAAAGGTACAAAAAGGGACAAGAGGTACAATCATAATTGTCACTAAAATCAAGAAGAAATTTGGGACACTATCTTGAGAATAAAAGCTGCTGAAAACCACAGCCACTTGATTTTTACCGACTTGATTAGCCATTGTGGTTGGGGCAAACCTCGGTCACTCCATGAAGTGAAGTGAAGGCATTTTTATTTAAAATAAAACATAACAAAACAAACAACAAAAACCCAGGTCAATTTTAAATCATAAATTATAATTGGTTTTAAACAGCGATTGCTTTTGCTATTGTTATTTTCAACTTCTGTTACACAAAAGATCAAACAAATAAATATGTCTGTTATTGGAAGTGCATTATTTAAATGACACATTTATAAATTTTATCCACCAATTTCTAATCCTTGATAAAACATATAGTTTCTTGCTTTGCTGCAGGCTGTGTAAAAAGTAGCCCTGGATTCTGACTGACCTTAAGCTTAGCATCAGTGCACAGAATGATGTGACAAAATAAAAAACATTTGACTGCACTGAGGAATTCATACGTAGATTTGGGGCCACAGCCTCATGTACCCCACTAAGGACTGTGATCCCATTAGGAGCTTTAAAAAATGGTTATTGACAAATTATAGAGTCTTGAGGAGAAAGACAGTTTGATAAATGTGTTGGTAATATTCTCATTGCAGAAATGGTGAAAGGAATTTAGAGAGAATTTTCTTTTTTGTGGAAGAGGAATAAAGTGACAATATGTTGTCAAAGATGCAAAACAAAGGTCTCTGAGATCTTTATAGAGAGGTAGATTTCAGCTCCATGTGGCAACTCTATGGCAGACATTGTGATGCTTGCCAAATATTCAGTTCTTTCCCTATATTTCCTGGTCCCCTTGAATTTAGACAGTGCTTGTATCTTATTCTGGCAATGAAATATGAGCAGAAGAGATGGGTGTGACTTCTAGTGTGAGATAGTAAGTGCCCTTGATTCTCCAGTTTCTCTCCACCCCATCAAAGAAATGTTCCATAATCAGACCAGCCACAAAACTCCACAGCCTTGTCAACCTGTGTCCAAGAATAGCCGTGCAAGCAGACACCCCAGAAACCACTAGCATCGCATCCCTTGCTCTCCAGGAAGGACTTGTAGCAACATCCGTGTTGTTCTTTTAAGCCACTGGGATTTGTTACCACAAATTAATATAAACCATGGTTCTCAACTATTTTTCATCAAGGAGGCCTTGAAGACATTTTTTTTTTTTCTAATCACTGCCCACACCCGACAATGAAATTTTCTTAGTGGTATATATATATATATATATAAGAATAGTAAGATTTTGGGGGGGTACCCTTTAAGAATCAGTTTTCTCTGTTAGGGGAAAATATAGCCCCCATTGAGTATGCAAGATATAACCCTGTATCTTGCATGGTTCAGCAATGGAGTGGACACCTTTGAGATGGGCTTCCCCTAGTAGGAAATGTTCATCCAGAAGCCAGAAGAACATCTGCCAAAGATGCTTAAATGGATGTTTTTTAGTGCAGGAGACTGAACTAGGTAAATTCTTGTGTTCTTTAAAACTCTTATGTGACTTCGTCTTTGTTCCTAGAACATTTTCCTCTGGCTTCTCTCATTATAAGTTTCATAGTTCTTAATATTACTACATTTTATGTCTTCTTTTTTTCTGTGCTTTGCAATTCTAGTTTTTTTTTTATGAGGCTTAGTCCCTCACAGTCTGTTTTTCCCTTTATGTGCATAACTAATTCAGTCTCAAGGTTCACTTTTAGCTCTATTTATATAAATTCCGAATGTATCTCTAGGACTGACCTCTCATTTGAACTCTAATTCCAGATCTTCAGCTGTTCAAGATGTCTCTGCTTAGGTGTCCAGTTATTGCACAATGCCCTCACAGGAGCTCCAATGTCTCTCCCCACTCATTGAGATTTACTGAAGCCAAGATCCGTGTGATTTAGCCTGAGTGTGGCATTATGAGTCCAAAAACACACTTCACCGGTCAAAAGTATTTCTCTAATGGTTGCAATAATTTTCTTTTGGTCACTAAACATAATGAAATATGTAGCACTGCACATAAATGCTTTTTAAAACCCCTTGTTTTGTTTTTTTTTTCCTCTCATCTACTTTGCCTCCACTCCATGCAGTAACACCCAAGTATTTCTTTCCCCAAAAAGTCCTTCAGCAGCTCTAGGTCACACACTAATCTCTCCTCTCCTACTTCTGCATCACAAAAGTCTAAATTGCTCTTTAGCAATAAACTATCCCTCCCTGGAGAATGTGGAAGGGAGAGAGCCTGAGCATTCAGAACTAGAAACCTCTTAATCAAGGAGAGGTGGGGGGTGCGCTGGGCACACGTATATATAAATCTTGCCATTTAACATTACCTATTTCTGTCACCTACTGTTGACAGATTCTGGTCCTATAATCTAAAAGTCTTTTTAAACTCTATTTTTGATTACACTCCTCGTGGACGCCTGTTGTGGCCTCTTGCCCAGTGCACAGACTCCCTTGTCTGCCTCCCCCCATCACACTGGTGGACTGTTGGTAGCCCATTTTATATGATATAATCACATGGGCCCTGGTCACAGACAATTAGACTCAGACTCAAACTGGACCAATCAGAATCTGCTTCCAGGGAATAGTAAAATATGATTGATATGGTCTCTCTTGCCAGCTGGATCTGTAACTTGTAAGCTCAAAAACTATTTGTACTGGCCGATGTTAAGAGGAAACACTCATTCATCTGTAGAACCTCCATACCTCCATACCTCTGCAGGAAGGGCCAAATAGGAAGCCCCATACACTTGGGGTATGTAATATTGTGATCTACAATATGAAATTTATATTTGTTTTTCATACTCATTTCTGGCACAGAGCTTCTAAGATTCTTGGAATTTCTTAAGTGCTGAGAGCAATAAAGGTGCTTTGACATTCCTAACAAACCCCTTTTAACTATAACTGAATTTAGGTTGATGAGATAACTTTTGAAAAGCACCTAAAGATGGTGGCTGGTTGCCAGGGGAACCAACCATGTGATTGGAAGGTTGGAACTTCAGCCCCATTCCCTGATCTCCCAGAGGGGAGGGAGCTAGAGGTTAAATCATGGAGAATGGTCAAATGATTTAATCAATTGTACCTATGTAATGAAGCCTCTGTAAAAAACAGAAGGAAAGGATTCAGAGAACTTCTGAATTGGTGAACATGTGGAGATTTGGGGAGAGTGTCACGCCTAGACAGGGCGTGGAAGATCTGTACCCTTTTCTCCATACCTTGTTCTATGCATCTGTTCTACCTGGCTGTTGATGAGTTTTTACAGTAAACTGCTAATCTTAGTTTTCTCTTTTCAGTAAAATGGCTAAAATAATGACTTCCTTCTAGCGTTGTTCTAAGAATTACTAAGTAATGTTGAAAAAACATGCTGAATAAAGACTACCTGAAGTCGAATCTGAATAGCCTAAAATAACCATTTTGATAATCCCTATTAAGTTTGAAAACTGTGCCTAAATGCAATCTCATGCAGAAGCCTAAAATGCATAAAAGTGGAGCTGTTTTTGTTGAAATGAGGGACAGGGTGAGAACAGAGAATTCTAGGAGCACAACTAGCTCAGACTGGAGGTGCCAGCACAGAGTTTCTAGGGCTTGGCCCAGAACAGTTGGAAACCACTGAGCTACAAGCCATTTTATCCTTGATCTTTTCTATGTATGACCTACCTATCAATTGAAATCATTTACCTAAAAAATATACTTTAGTGCTTCATAAACATGTTTTCACAAGAGGAGGGCTTAACATTTATTCCTTGGCTATCATCCATGGTTACTAAGTGAAAGCTGGTCATGTGTTAGGTTTTTGGTATTTTTGAAAAACTTTTATAGACGGTAATATATTTAAGTTTTCCTTCCATAAACTTTGAAACAATGAATCTTTAGAGATTAGTACTTGGAAACGTTTGTCTCTTTTGAATGGTTGTACTTCCTTTAGTTGGATGATCATTATATAATATATTATGCTTTGTTTTTTGCCTTGCCGGCAAAATTTATACTAGCTGCTCTTGGCCTTTTTTTTCATGCTATGACTGTCTTAATATCTCCTTTCTGGGATTATGGTATTTTATCCTGATAATTTTAATAGCATATATATTGTTGTCAACACCTTCAGTTCCTTTTGGCAATAGAAGATATCCGGATAAAAATTACTATGATCTAAATAATAATGTGTAACTAATTATAGACCAACTATAACTCAATTTTGTTAGATATTTACATTTTTAACTATTTGCAGATGTTTAAATTTCCAGCAAGTGAAACTACTGCTTACATTCTTCTTTTACTGCCTTCTGGGGTGAGGCACTCATTGAGTCAATTGTATACCCTTAGAAACTACAGAAATCTCAGTGTCCTTGTCAAAAGTGCTACACCTGGTCAGTCAACAAAGTGACCTTTTGATGAGAGAAGAGAATGGGAACAGATTAGATCTATTCCGTTCACTTTGGAGTGATGTTATTTTATTTTACAATATTTGAAAAACAGGTTCTAATTTTGTAATGCCTAATGTTCATTTCAGAAAAAGAGCAAATGTTAACTTTTAGGACAAAGTGCCAATAAGCAACACCCAAATACGTTGTTTTATTATTGAATCATTTAGAAACTATACTTCTCCTGACAATTTGCTGCTAACATACAGTACACCGTAACACAAATTAGTAGTAGTCTAAGTTTATATGAATCTATCTTTTGATAGATTTATGTAAAATGATACATTTTAAAAAATAAGATTATATGACAGATAGCTTTAATTTAATTCGATTGCCATGTAACCATTACTCTAAACACATTTCCCCCTCCAAAAACATTCATAACAAAACCAAAAAAAGAAGTCTAAAACTTTTAAAAATATGGGCACTGAGTTTTGAATTTTAAGTCCAAAAGAAAAAAAATAAACAAAAATTAAGTTTGACAAATAGAGGCATCTAGGAGAAAATTTCAACACGTGAAAACAGATTAGACGATAAAAACTGACATTAGTAATGGATTGTAACCCAGCAGCATATTGTGGCACGATAAAAATAATGAACTTAACACTTCCCTGAATAAATAAAGAAAAAATATTTTGCTTTAAATGGGAAAGCAGAGGAGAAAACTTGACCTTTTGTATTTATTTGAGTAAATGTATATTTGGCACATTTCCAAAAAGACTTTGGATGGAAGAAAAGAACTACAAAAAGGCCTATGTTTAAATATCATGGTTGTGACATCCACTGACAAACACCAGGCCGTTCAGCCTGTCACTCTCCCAGCTGAGAACAACAAAGCAGAGACCTGAAGGAAGAGTGGCATGTCCGTAGGAACGCACAATTTTCTGGCTTTTGTCACTGTGTCACACATTGTATTTCTTTTAAAATTTGCTTTTATATTTTATACAGACCTCTCATGGATCTGGGGCCGGTGACAAGCAGTCTAGAAAATAAAAAATAAAAACAAAGACAGTGGTGAAATTCTAAAATGTATCCTTTAATCAATCATATTAGGTGACGGGAGACATGTCAGTGTAGGCAGCATGTTAATGGTGCTGTTAGGGAGACCGAGCAGAGCCCAAGACTCTAACCTTTAATCAGCTACACTTGCACGTTTTTGATCTGTCTCAAGTCAGAGCTGAATTTTTACAGTTTACTTCTATCTCAATATTTCTAACTGTCATCAACTAGAAAAAGAGTGAGAAACAATAGGAAAAGGGTTGCAAAAAAAATTGCAGCATCAAAAACTGTGTTTGGCCATTTTGGCAAGTGTTTTTCCAAATATTCTAAGCAAGATTGTCTGACCCAGAGCAGCATAACTTTGTTACCGAACATCAAAGGGTAGAAGTGTCTGCTCTGGTAATAACATCAACCATCACTGAAACGCTTTTCAGATTTGATCCTTCTAATGCTCCTTCTCTAGCATAAAAACACAGATCCATCTAATGAGTACGAGCCTCAGAACGTCTCTGGAATTTTTTGGAAAGAGGAGATCTCTTGCTGCCGGGTTTGCTGAACTGTTGGATATAAGCCTGGATCTGCTGGTCAATGTTTTAGCCAGTTCATGGGAGAAACCTATCTGCATATCTAGCATAGAGTGCTGTGTACACAGTCAGTGCTTAATAGATACCTGACTGAATTTTCTTGGACTTTGACCTAGGAAACTGAATTAGCCCTCTATGACCTAAGGGCCTCAGTTAAACAAATCACTTGCAATAACCCACTATTTTGGCAAGTGACAGAAGCAGACTCAAACTTACTTAGGGCATTTACTCTCTGGTGTTTCTGAAAACCTCAAGAGAGTTGCGGCCAGAGACCAGTTCCAGGTCGTCAGATGCTGTTATCAGCAACCTCTGTTTCTGTATCTTTCAGTTCTGCTTTCCCGTGTTTCCCTCTTATTGGATAGGTTCAGGACGAGCTCTCTCACAGGGGGCACCCAGCAGCAAAACCACACGGGGGAGGCCTGGGGCAAGAAGCTGGCCTCTGGGTGCCGCTGACCACCACGCACTGTAGGTGCCGGACCGCAGAGCTGCCACAAGTGCCACAGGAGTTGAGGCCCTGGCTGGGAGGGCAGGGTGGCTGTAGGAAGCTGCTTGCCGCTGAGTGCTGCTGACTGCCGTGTCCTGTGGAAGCTGACCATTGGAGGTGCTGTGCGCACCGCCTACGCCTGCCGCTGGAGAAGCCACCAACGCAGCAGGAACCTGCTGAGCGAGTCTTCCGGATCCGGGAAGCAAAACTGGTTCTCCTGAAATGTCTCTCCAGCAGCCTCTCATAAAGCCTCAGGGTCAGCTGTCAGAGGGAATCATTTAAAGGGCCCATATTCATGTCCACAGAGCAGGAAAACAAGGTGCATCTGGAGCCCAGAGGCAAGAAATAGATAACCAGCACTGAGGCGCTGCAAAGCCGCATTTTGACTTCGGTGCTATAACATTATCTAAAGTGTGCACATCTTTCGTTTTCTTTGTTTTCCAAGTTTCTTTTCTTGTGCGATAGTGAGAGTAAACATGTATTCCCACTCCTCGGGCAGTGTATCAATGATTCCAAGCATCCTCTGACTAGCGGGGAAGGAAGAACTAGTGAGAGGCAGCATGGGTGGATTTCAGAGACAGGGATCAAGATTCAGACAATTTTTATTTTATATAGTAGTTTGCTCAACCATCCAAGGGAAGTGATTCGTACTTTGCCATTAGAAAAACTGATCCTCAAAAGGTTAATAACCTTTGCCATGTATTTACCTCAGCACATGGTGATGGTTTATTATTATATATTTAGTTTGGGAACATTAAAACAATGATTCATAAACTTCTAAAAATGTGTTTTAAGGATGACTTATAAGCTTATCTTAAGTGCACAACTGATTAATTTTCATAAACTGAACCCACTTGTGTAACTAATTCTCAGGGTTTCATAAACAATTAAGGTGCCGGAAACTACTCTGAGAATCTGAAGCAAGTTGAGGTTTCTTGTTCTTGAATGTGCACAGACACAAAAAGTTTGACTTGAAATGGTATTTTTTTACAGAACCTTAGGCAAGATCCCCTACACAAAACACAAAATGAGTTTCTCCTTCCTATTGGAATAGAACAATTTCTCACTACATTTAGTTTATTAGTTCAAAGAAGAGGAAAAAAAAGATAGTAAAGTGTAAATCTCCCATGGCTTTTTAGAATCACTAAATAACTTATGTGTGTTTTACATCTTAATTGACAATGTATATTAAATAATAAATTGATACTAATTATATTGCCTTGATTAAAAAAGTAATGGCTTTTATTGATGTTTTTAAATGATAAATATATAGATATATTTTCGGTTGAACACAAATTTCTCTTGGAAGATGGTTGAAGAAGTACCTTAATTTTTCTCTACTGGATTTTTTCCCTCTTTTTCTTTTTTTTTTTTTTTTAAGATTTTATTTATTTATTTGAGACAGAGAGAATGAGAGAGAGAGAGCACATGAGAGGGGGGAGGGTCAGAGGGAGAAGCAGGTTCCCTGCTGAGCAGCGAGCCCGATGCGGGACTCGATCCAGGGACTCCAGGATCATGACCTGAGCCGAAAGCAGTCGCTTAACCAGCTGAGCCACCCAGGCGCCCAAAGAGGCTAATCACAGGTAAAAATGGTAACATTCTTGAGACTACATTTATGTTTTAAATTCTTCAATTACTTGGATGCAATCGGACATTTCCAATTCAAGAAAGCATAGTTCGTTCATTAATCATAAACACAGATGCTATTAACTGGAAGTCATTACTTTGACCACCAGATGGAGCCAGTATTGTTTCAGAAATGCAGTGAGTGAATCCTGACATTTTCACTTTTTCCCACTATTTCTCAATGTAGAAGTTTAAAATTTGCTTTTGAACTTGATCAGGGACTTCAGAACTACTATTATTGATTGAATATATTCTTGTTAACTAATAGCTGTTCCCATTATTTCCTATAAGCAAATACCTAAATTTCTTATGTGAAAAATGAAGGGATTGTTTTAGGTGACTTTTATGTCTCTTCCCAATTTAGAATTCTCTTATACATGCTGGAAATGTTTTAAAAGTACCCATTCAAAGTGCATTATGCTACTTAGAAGGCATTCTTTGATATTTTGTTGTTTTTGATATTCATAATTTTGACAGTCAGAACTATGTTACATGTGAGAATTTAAGGCATACTTTAGGGAATAAAATGGAGTGAAATAGAGGTGAGATACAAAAGACTCTTAATGCTATCCATTATGAAAGTCCATCGAATGTCAATACAATGGAGATGTCTCCATAATGTCGAGAGACTCAGTCCAAGAGAATACAAGTTATATATTATATAGATGTCGGTTTCTGCTGCACCTTTGCTCTTCTTTCCTACCTTTTGTGCATAAGAAATATCTGTATTCCAAGACATTGATTCGTATAGTTTTTTTTTTTTTTTTTCAAGTTTCAACTTCACTAATCTTCTGTTCACATGCTCTGGCCAAATCAACATTGGTGCCAAATATGAAGTTGCTGGTGAAAAGGAAAACTGGAACTGAGAGAAGAAGAAATTCCCCCAGAGTAGCAGAAAAGAGTTAATCAAAATGAGGCCAAGGTATCATCTTAGGAAGATTGTGTGTGTGCTGGTGACCAGGTGGTGAAAGAGCTCAGCAACCTTTCAAAGCCAGTAACTCTGGGAACGGAATTCACACAATTAGCCTAAGCGTGTAGTGTGAGAATGGATTTGACAACACGTGAAAGGCAAGAACATGAAGTTGTAATTGATTTCACTGATAAGAGGCCAGAAGGGAAGCTACAGGTGAACAATAGGAGAAGTTGAATGTTTGATGTTACATAAACTTAATGGGCATAGTTTGGAAACAGCGTGTGGTTTCTAGGTTACTGTCAATTACAATTTAAAAATAAGGAATGGTGGCTGTTGCTAAGATGGTATCTAAATTGAATTGGTGATGATTAGGCTAATGGAATATAAAATCTGTTTGGGGGGGGCACATTCTCTAAATGTGAAATTGGGATATAAGCAAGGATGAAAAGGAATAAGGAATAAGAATACAAACTCAGGGTTGGTTCTATGAGGTCTAATCCTTATACTGTTCCATCCAAGCTGGGTTAATTCAACTCAAGGCTTGTGTTATCTCATCTGGAAAATGAAATAAAAGCAATAGTATTGCAAATGGTTGTTGTTAGGATTAACTGAGATAATATGTAACCATAATACTCAATTTGTGATACCTGCTTATTAAGCTAATGACTATAATATCTCTAGGCTATTTGTTCCAGGAAATATTTGGATGATACTGAACAGCAGAGGACACCTCAGAGAAGGAAACAGGTTTTGCCAAAGGACTAAGTGCCTCTTAGTATGGCAGAAAAAAGTGTTCTGTTCAGGGAATAGAAGTCCTCCGGGGAAATACTAAGAGGAGAATAGCTGCTGCCCTCCAGGACCTGTATTTACTAAATGAATTGCCTGTGGGTCCACATTCCTATTCTTGTTTACTAGCAGGGATCCTTCAGAAATGTTGCTGAAAAATCTGGAAGGAGTGGACAAGAGTCCTTCCCACTGTACCTCTCTGAAGCTTTGTAACTTGAGAAACGGTCTAATTCTTAAAAGGGCATTTCACTGGTAAGGACATTTTATTTACAGAGGAAAAAGAGATATGCAAATGTAATAATCTGCCAGAAATATAATTCTGCTAAAAGCAAAATGTCTGAAAATTCTTGACTTTTCCATGAGGACATTTTCATTGTTCAGCAGATCGAAGAAATCATTCAATGATTGGAAACTTCAGATTTAATTTATGAACAGATGTGGTGCTATGGATAGCAAGCAATTAGATGACAAGGGATGGGTCTTGGCACTGTGGGACTCCAGCAACTCCAGCAGTGAAGAAGGACATGTGAGCCTGGCCCAGGTAAAAGGCCCCTTACTACATTGGGATATAGGCTGATGGAAAATAATTTCTCAGGGGTTTAAGACTATGGAGTATGTCAATCTGGTTTGAAGTCATTCTTTCAAGAAATGTAAGGGAGCAGCAATTTATGGTGTTTTATTGGAAAAATTAAAGTAAACTTATATCTTAAAAAATATATTTTTTCTAACACCATATGAAAAGTGGCTAAAAGAAGCAGCAGTGCGTGTGTATACCATGACACACTCCTGTGCTTAAATCTGGTCTTACACTTGTTTCCACAGAGAAACACCAAGGTTCCTAGGAGAGCATGATTCTATCATGAGCAATGCAAAATTCAAAATGAACAAAGAAGCTCTTATTCTTGCTGGAAAGCAAGCAACCTTTTTCAAGGATGATGGGGGTAGTGCTAAAGAATAAGGGACAACTTAATGACACTCCTTTTGGCCAAGTTGTAACAACTTGATCAGAATTAGAGGAAATCTGTATTTTTTAAAAAATATCCTTGAAAATTCAAGAAAAGTTGATATAGAGGGCATAATAACTCCAATAGAAAAGAAAGGAAAATACGGTGGTGTGTGTTTATTTTATTGATTTTAATAAGGAAAGGAATACTTATAGATGGGTATATAGGTGTGCTATTAAATTTATCTGTATAAAGTATAGATATGCACTTCTTTGTAGTAAAAGCTTTTTTAAAATTTTAATTCCAGTATAGTGAACATACAGTATTATAACACGTAAGTGTTATATTCGTTTCACCATATAATTGTGGGTTTATTTCTGGGTTTTATATTCTCTTCTATTGATCTATGTATCTGTTTTTATGCCAGCACTGTACTGTTTCAATTACTACAGCTCCGTAATATAACTTAAAGGCTCCGGTTTTGTTTTTTTTCTTCAAGATTTCTTTGGCTATTTGGGGCCTTTTGTGGTTCCCTACAAATTTTAGGATTGTTTGTTCTAGTTCTATGAAAAATGCTGTTGGTATTTTGATAGGGATTGCATTAAATCTGTAGATTGCTTTGGGTAGTATGGACATTTTAACAATATTTGTTCTTCCAATCTAGAGCATGGACTGTCTTTCAATTTCTTTGTATCATTTTCAATATCTCTCATCAGCGTTTTATAGTTTTCAGCATATAGGTCATTCACCTCTTTTGTTAAGTGTATTCTTAGGTTTTTTATTATTTTTGGTGCAATAGTGAATGGGATTTTTTTCTTAATTTCTCTTTCTACTGCTTCATTATTAGTGCATAGAAATGCAATGCATTTCTGTATATTGATTTTATATCCTGTGATCCTACTAAATGCAGTTCTAGTAATTTTTTGGTGGAGACTTTCAAGTTTTCTATATATAATATCATGTCATCTGCAAATAGGGGAAGTTTTACTTCTTCCTTACCAATTTGGATGCCTTTTATTCTTTCGGTTGTCTGCTGTGGCCAGGACTTCCAGTACTATGTTGAATAAAAGTGATGAGAGTGGACGTCTTTGTCTTGTTCCTGACCTTACAGGAAAAGCTCTCAGTTATTCCCCATTGAGTATGAGGTTCTATATGGCCTTTATTATAAGTTTTTCATATATAACCTTTATTATGTTGAGGTATGTTCCCTCTAAACCCACTTTGTTGAGGATTTTTTTCATGAATGGATCTTATACTTTGTCAAATGTTTTTTCTGCGTCTATTGAAATGATCATTTGGTTTTTATCCTTCCTCTTATTGATGTGATGTATCACATTGATTGACTTATGAATACTGAACCACCCTTGATCCCTGGAATGAATCCCACTTTATTGCAGTGAATGACTTTTTTAATGTATTGTTGGATTCAGTTTGCTAATATTTTGTAGAGGATTTTTGCATCTATGTTCATCAGAGATATTGGCCTGTAGTTCTCTTTTTCTGTGGTGTCTTTGTCTGGTTTTGGTATCAGGGTAATGCTAGCCTCATAGAATGAATTTGGAAGCTTTCCTTCCTTTTTTATTTTTTGACATAGTTTGAGCAGAATAGGTATTAACTCTTCTTTCAGTGTGTGGTGGAATTTCTCTGTGAAGTTGTCTGGTCCTAGACTTTCATTTTTTGGGAGTTTTATGATTACTGATTCAATTTCATTGCTGGTAATTATTCTGTTCAAGTTTTCTTTTTCTTCCTGATTCAGTTTGGGAGGTTATATGTTTCTGGAAATTAATCCATTTCTTCTAGGATGTCCAATTTTTGGCATATAATTTTTCTCATAAAAATCCCTTACAATCGTTTGTATTTCTATGGTGTCAGTTGTTATTTCTCCTCTTTCATTTGTTATTTTGTTTGAGTCCTCTCTCTTTTTTTTAAGAGTCAGGGTAGAGTTTTATGGGGACAGGAGAAAAAAAAAGAGAGGGAAGCAAACCGTAAGAGACTCTTAACTATAAGAACAAACTGAGTATTGATGGAAGGAGGTGAGAGGGGGATGGGCTAAATGGGTGATGGGCATTAAGGAGGGCACTTGTTGTGATGAGTGCTGGGTGTTCTATGTAAGTGATGGATCACTAAATTCTGTACCTGAAACCAGTTTTACAATATATGTTAACTAACTGGGAATTAAATAAAAAATTGAAATATAATTTAAAAAAAGAGTCTGAGTAGGGGTTTATCAATTTTATGGATTTTTTTCACTTTATTTTATTTTTTTTATTATGTTATGTTAGTCACCATACAGTACATCATTAGCTTTTTTTTCTTAATGAGTTCTTTTTTTATGTTATGTTAATCACCATACATTACACCATTAGTTTTTGATGTAGTGTTCCATGATTCATTGTTTGCGTATAACACCCAGTGCTCCATGCAGAACGTGCCCTCTTTAACACCCATCACCAGGCTAATCCATCCCCCCACCCCCTCCCCTCTAGAACCCTCAGTTTGTTTTTCAGAGTCCCTCTCTCATGGTTCGTCTCCCCCACCGATTCCCCCCCTTCATTCTTCTCCTCCTGCTATCTTCTTCCTTTTTTTTTTTTTTTTTTAACATATGATGTATTATTTGTTTCAGAGGTACAGGTCTGTGATTCAACAGTCTTAATCTTTTCAAAAAACCAGCTTCTGGTTTTATTGATGTTCTATTTTTTATTTTTTTATTTTTTAGTTTCTATATCATGTATTTCTGCTCAAATCTTTACTATTTCCAAACTTCTGTTGGTTCGGGGTACTGTTTGTTCTTCTTTTTCTAGCTCCTTTAGGTGTGTAAAGTTAGGTTGTTAATTTGAGATTTTTCTTGCTTCATGAGGTAGGTCTATAAACCTTCTTAGAACCACTTTTGCTGCAAAACAAAGATTTTGGACCATTGTGTTTCATTTTCATTTGTTTCTATGTATTTTTTTTTATTTCCTGTTTGATTTTTTTCGTTGACCCATTCATTGTTTAGTAGCATGTTATTTAACCTCCATGTATCTGTGGTCTTTCCAGATTTTTTCTTGTGGTTGATTTCTAGTTTCGTAGTGTGTGGTCAAAAAAATGCATGGTATGACTTTGATCTTTCTGAATTTGTTGAGACTTGTTTTGTGGCCTAATGTGAGATCTCTTCTGGAGAATGCTCCATGTGCCCTTGAACAGAATGTGTATTCTGCTATTTTAGGATGGAATGTTCTGAATGTATCTGTTAGATTCATCTGGTCCAGTGTATCTCTCAAAGCCACTGTTTCCTTGTTGATTTTTTTGTTTGGGTGATCTGTCCATTGATGTAAGTGGGGTGTTAAAGTCCCCTATTATTATTGTATTACTATCAATTACTTCCTTTATGTTTGTGATTAGCTGCTTTATGTATTTGGGTGCTCCCATGTTGGGCACATAGATATTTACAATTGTTAGATCTTCTTGGTGGATTTTGTCTCCTTTATTATTATATAGTGTCCTTCTTTGTCTCTTGTTACAGTCTTGTTTTAAAGTATATTTTGTCCAATGTAAGTATTGCTACTCTGATTTTCTTTTGGTATCCATTTGCATGAGAAATTTTTCTCCATCCCCTCACTTTCAATCTGCATGTGTCTTTAGGTCTGAAATGGGTCTCTTGTAGACAGTATATAGATGGGTCTTACTTTTTTATCCATTCTGTCATCCTATGTCTTTTGATTGAAGCATTTAATCCAATTATATTCAGAGTAATTATTGACAGATATGTACTTATTGCCATTTTGTTACTTACGGTTGTATTTGTAGTTTTTCTCTGATCCTTTCTTCTCTTGCTCTCTTTCACTGTTTGCTGACTTTCTTCTGTGATATACTTGGATTCCTTTCTCTTTATTCTTTGCAAATGTATTACCAGTGTGATTAGTGGGTATTATTAGATTTTGTATATAACATCTTATGCATGTAGCAGTCTATATTAAATTGATGGTCACTTAAGTTTGAACTCATTCTTTACTCCTCCCTTCCCCACATTTTAGGTATATGGTGTCATATTTTACATCCTTTTATTTTGTGAATCACTTGACTGATTTTTATAGATATAGTTATTTTTACTACTTTTGTGTTTCCTACTTTCATACTCTTATTTATGATCTTTCCTTTCTACTCAGAGTCCCCTTTAACATTTCTTGCAGGGCTGGTTTACTGGTCATGAACTCCTTTAACTTTTGTTTGTCTGAGAAACTCTTTATCTCTCCTTCTATTCTGAATGATAGCTTTACTGGATAGAGTATTCTTGACTGCAGATTTTTTCATTTCAACACTGGAATATATCATGCCACTCTCTTCTGGCCTGCAAACTTTCTGCTGAAAAATCAGCTGATAGCCTTATGGGATTTCCCTTGTATGTAACTGTCTTCATTTCTCTTGCTACTTAAAAAAAAATAGCTCTTTATCACTACTTTTTGTCATTTTAATTTCTATGTGTCTTGGTGTGAACCTCCTCGGGTTGATTTTGTTGGGGGTTCTCTGTGCCTTTTGGATCTGGATATCTGTTTCCTTCCCCAGATTTGGGAAGTTTTTACCTATTATTTCTTAAAATAAATTTCCTGTCCCCTTTTCTTTCTCTTCTCCTTCTGGGATCCCTAAAATGTGAATGTTTTTATGTTTGATAGAGTTGCTGAGTCCCCTAAGTCTATTCTCATTTTACATTTTTTTCATCTCACCTGCTTGGCTTGATTACTTTCCATACTCTGTCTTCCAGGTCACTAATTTGTTCCTCTCCTTCCTGTACCCTGCTGTGTATTCCATCTAGTGTATTTTCACTTTCATTTATTGTGTTCTTCATCTCTGATTGGTTCTTTTTTATTTCTTTTTTAAGGATCTCACTGATGTCCTCCATTCTTTTCTCGAGTCCACTGAGTATCTTTATATCATTACTTCAAATTTTGTATCAGGCACATTACTTTTATCCATTTTGCTTAGGTCTCTTGCTGTGGTTTTGTCCTGTTCTTTCATTTCAGACATATTCCTCTGTCTCCTCATTTTGTTTAACTTTTTGTATCTGTTTCTGTGTATTAGGAAAGTCAGCTAAATCTCCTGCTCTTGAAAGCAATGGTTTTATGAAGAACTGGGTGATGGGTATTAAGGAGGGCATGTGTGGTGATGAGCCCTGGGTATTATATGCAACTGATGAACTGTTGAACACTACACCAAAAACTAATGATGTACTATATGCTGGCTAATTGAACATAATAATAAAAAAAACAAAAAACAAAAAACAAAACAAACAAAAAAAGAGGTCTTTTTTTTGTTTGCTGTGCAGTGTCCCCTGCTCCCCAGAACCTGGTGCTTCAGGTGGTGTCTCCTCTGTGAGTCCAGTTGTGTGCAGAGATTCTCTTTGCCTGTTGTGGGTAGTGTTTGGTCCTCAGCTGGGGTGGGGTAAAGTTTTAACAAGGGACCCACTGGTCTGCTTGTGAAATGAGACCTGCTGCTGCCACTGCCTCCAGGATTGGGACCATGCAGAACACACAATTTTAACAAGGTGTATCTCGGCTTCTGCAGTGCCTGCCACCATTGCTGCCACCAGGACCAAGGCCCCACAAAATGTGTGTGTGGGTAGATGTGTTGGCAAGGTTTATGCAGGTATTCTGTGGGGGGGCATGCACAGTGCAGGGACTGAGGCAAGCATGACTGGAAATTCCACATCTGCCAATGCTGGGTGTGTGTGTGTGGGTGAGGCTTGGTGTAAGCAAGTTTGGTAGTGAATGTTGGCTCTGCACTGGTTCCTGCAGGTGGCTGTGTGTTTATGCTGGGGGTGGCGGAGGGAAATGGGACCTGCCAGCTCCTTTCCTCCTGGGAGAATCTCCCTCTGGGCATGCTCTGAGATGAGTAAATGGCTCTTCCTCCCATAGGGCCCAGGTGTTTTTCAAACTGCTGCTTCTATAGTGTATCTCTGTGGGCTGTCTGTTGTGCTATCTCTTTAGGGGCAGGACTTGGCTTCCTTTTGCCCTCTGGGCTCTCCCAGAGCTGAGCCTACAGATTTTTAAAATTCCAGACTTTATGTCCCTCTGGTTGTAAGAACTCACAATATTTGACCCATCTCATTTTCAAAGCCAGATGTTATGGGGATTCATCTTCCCTGTGTGGGCTGTCCCGTGTGATAGTGTGTTTCTTGCCCTTCTCCAGGCCTGCAGCTTCCTCCCACTCCCTACTGTGTCTCTGCCCTTCCTACCCTCTTCAGTGTGACCTCTTCTCCACCCTTAGTTGTGGAGTTTGTTCTGCCAGTTTTGGAGTCATTTTCTGGGTTATTTACACTGATATGAGTATTATCTAGTTATATCCATGGGACGAGGTCAGGCCAAGTTAGGGTCCTCTTACTTTGCCATCTTCCCAGCCTATTTAGATATGCACTTTAATTCTGTGTAAGTAGGAAGTGAGTAAGCCAAATACACTTGGGAAATGTAGGCACAGGACCAAGCATCTAGTGCTGGTGAGTATACTAAGCAACCAGGTAGAATGGGGTTTAGCATGTATCAGAAGGGGGGTATCATGTAATTACCAAGTAGAAAAGAATAAATATTGGGGGTACTAGGATAATGGATTAACTAACAAGACATATGGGAATCAATAATAGGGCAAACTCTATGCCTTATATTTTGGAAGATGAGACCTCAATAGTTCCTCTAATAATATGATATATAACAAAGTATATGTGAGCTTCTGATAATGCTAACAGACCAGGTCTATACAGCATGATGATATAAATTATAATGAGATGGGTTGCATTAACCATGCAAGAGTTTAAAATCCATAAAAAGGGGTAAGATGCCAGGTTGCAAAAAATGTAGGTGAAAGCATGAAGTTAAAAAGTCTTAGTAACCTAAAAAATCAAGTTTAAGTATAAAAAGCAAAACAAACAAAAAAGCTCAGACAGGTGACTACTAGTTCACATGTAACTCACTTTGGAGAAGCAATTAGATTCTTCAACTTCTGCCAAAAATCAATTGGTTGGTTATCCAAATCCTGGAACCTCAACTAATCTGAGGCATTAATTGGAGGAAGGAGGAAGTAGGTTAGGTTTCAAAAAATATATAATAACAACAGAAGGTACATAAATAATAATAAGAAAAATACAAAACAATGGAGAAATACTAGAAAAAATAAATCCAGGTCTTAATTCTTACAAAATTGGTGTTAAGTAAAAAAGTAAATTTTATACTCATTAGATTTGTACATATTTTGTTGTTTTTGGAGTTTAAAAATATTCAAAAGAAGTAGTCATAGTAAATTTATAACTATTGTTTACATCATTTCAGAGCTTTTATAACAAACAGGGTTCTGGGGGGGGAGATGAGTTACCCTGGTGATGGGTATTAAAGAGGGCACGTTCTGCATGGAGCACTGGGTGTTATATGCAAACGATGAATCATGGAACACTACATCAAAAACAAATTATGTAATGTATGGTGATTAACATAACATAATAATTTTAAAAAGACTTTAATCAACATTTAACTGTTTAACAAAATTTAATTTTCATAATTTTGTTAATTGGGTATAAGTTTAATATGTTGAACATTCAGTAAAAATGATAGTGGGTATTCCTTTCAAAGCACAAAATATCCTCCTAGATAATAACTAAATTAATCATTAAGTTACATTAATAAAATCATTAATTCAGTAATTTAATTCCAACACTAGGGAATGAAGACTATCAGGAGCAAAGTTGGTTTGTAGTGATCAGTGACCACCTGGTGTTCACAACAAGGGCTCAGATCTGAGGTGGACTTAGGGGGTGGGATCACAGGCAGAGACACTCAGCCCAGTGTTGTAATTTCTGCCATTGTTGGTCAGGATTGGTGAGAAGTGGTGTAAGATGGCAGCTTCCTTTCTAAAAAATCATTTCAAGCTCTTCCTGAAGATGTGTAACAATGAGGGGAGACTTTCTACCCTTTCATGTTTTGTTTATTTCTTGGTTTTTACATTTCTGAACGTGAAACATGGTTCTTATGGATAATATGTATAGGTTGGACTGGGGTGAGAGTTGAAGAGGCAAAGGCTAGTGCTCAGCCAGGGCCCTGTCACTATCTGCAGGACAAGTCTGCGTGACAGGATTTCAAGGTCCATTCCTGAAGCTGCCCTGTATTCTACACAAGCAGCTTTTCAATTCAAATTCTAAATTTAATGCTTGATCTGTCATCCTGACAAACACAGCATCATCACTCACTTTTCTGCCTTGGATTGCAAAGATTTTCAGCAGCTTGAATCAAGTAACATGGAAATTCTTTCTGTTTCTTCACTATTATAATAACCTTATTTTCATGAGAAAACCTTCAACTTCTCTTTCCTGAGCCCTCTGAGAAGGCAGACAAATGACTTTTTTTGTTCTTAATCCCCACAGCCTTATTCCCAAAATTTGCCCCACAAAACTAGTCTCAGAGTATTAAAATTATTTTCCAATAAAATGGATATGTGGTCAAATAGTTTTGGAAACTACTAGATTAAACATGATTGTAGATATTATCTTTACTATAAAACTTTATTTGGCCAAAGAGCCATTTTTAGGATAGCTACTTGTAAGTCCAGTGCTCTGCAGAGCATATCTTGGGAATTGCTATTTCCAGTGTCTTTCCCACTCCCAGTGCCTGGAAGTCTGGTTGAGGGCAAAGAGTAGATCAATAAACAATACAAGTAAACAAACCAAAATTTAAAAGTAAACAAGATCCATCATTGCATGATAGTGAAAATAGTCAAAGCAAAGCAAAGCAAAACAAAACAAACTCGTGTCCACCAAAAAAAGCAACCAAATGGAAACAGCAACAAAAAAGTGCACTAAGGCAGTGGGAAAACCTGGCTTCACAAGTGTTTCACTGCTTATGAACCATGTGCAGGCACTGGCATCTAGACCATCCATGATCCTAGGTTCTTTACCTGCCCAGCTAAACTAATAGTGCTTTGAAGGATTGTGTTGAGGGCTAAATGAGATTACACAATGTAAAGTGTCTAATACAGTGCCTGTTACATTGTAAGTGTTCAGTAACTAGTAGGTCTTCTTAGGATTTTAATACAATCATAATCCAAAATGTTCTTTTTTGATATGTTAAATATCCTTGAAAAAAATCAGACTTTCTCAGATTTTCACACTATAGAGCACAACCAATGTCTCTAAATCTAGTTTACTGGAATTAAAGTAATGCAGTTGCCAAACTCTCCAAGATGTTTAGGTGAGTCCTAATTTTAAATGTTTACGTAATTTGATTAAAGAAAAACACTTGGTAAAGTCAGGATATGCCGAAGTGACTAATTGTCCACTCACGGGGCTTCAGAAGTGGCAGACTTTGGGGGGATACTCGACAGTACAAGTGTACACCACTAAGAATTGATAGATTTCTCAGGTTTGTACTCACAGTAGGAGGGCTCAGAAAGACTCAAGCATGAAACTGGAATAACAACACTGTGTTGGCTAGATTACTAGATCCTTGGGAGTTTTTGGCTGGGGCAGTAGGCTGGAATTCTAGATTCTTGGAGGTTTTCGGCTAGGCCAGTCTTCCTCTGGAAGTAAAAATGATAGCACAGTAAATCATATTCTAAAGTTGGCTTGATGAGAGGGAATCATAAAAGGGAAGTGGCTCAGTTAATTTTTGACAAGTGAAGCAAGAATATGCAATGGGAAACAGATAGTCTCTTCAACAAATGGTGTTGGGAAAACTGGGCAGTTACATGCAAAAGAAGGAAACTGGACCACTTCCTTACACCACACACAGAAATAAACTCAAAATGGATTAAGGCCTAAATATGAGACCTGAAGCCATAAAAATCCTAGAAGAGAGCACAGGCAGTAACTTCTCTAACACTGGCTGTAACATCTTTCTAGATAAGTCTCCTAAAGTAAGGGAAACAAAAGCAAAAATAAACTATTGGGACTACGTCAAAATAAAAAGCTTCTGCACAGCTAAGGAAACAACCCACAAAACTAAACGACAGCCTACTGAATTGGAGAAGATATTTGCAAATGACATATTTAATAAAGGGTTAGTATCCAAGATATATAAAGAACTTATACAACTCAAAACCCAAAAAACTAATAATCCAATTAAAAATAGATAGAAGAGGGCACGTATTGAATGGAGCACTAGGTGTTATATGCAAACAATGAATCATGGAACACTACATCAAAAACTAATGATGGGGGCGCCTGGGTGGCTCAGTTGGTTGAGCAACTGCCTTCGGCTCAGGTCATGATCCTGGAGTCCCGGGATCAAGTCCCGCATTGGGCTCCCTGCTCGGCGGGGAGTCTGCTTCTCCCTCTGACCCTCCTCCCTCTCATGCTCTCTGTCTCTCATTCTCTCTCTCTCAAATAAATAAATAAAATCTTTAAAAAAAATAATAAAAAAAAACTAATGATGTAATGTATGGTGATTAACATAATAAAATTAAAACTAATGATGTAATGTATGGTAATTAACATAATAAAATAAAATGTAAACAAAACAAAACAAAACAAAACTCTTGAAAGTCTTAATTTAAAAATTGCTTTTAGCATTAAAAAAAAAATAGAAGACATGAAAAGATATTTCTCCAAAGAAGACATATGGATGGCCAACAGACACATAAAAAGATGCTCAACATCACTCATCATCAGGGAAATGCAAATCAAAACCACAATGAGATATCACCTCACACCTGTCAGAATGGCTAGAACGCAAGAAACAACAAGTATTAGCAAGGATGTGGAAAAATAGGAACCCTCGTACACTGTTGGTGGGAATGCAAACTGGTGCAGCCACTGTGGAAGACATAATGGAGAGTTCCTCAAAAAATTAAAAATAGAACTACCCTTCAATCCAGTAATCATACTACTGGGTATTTACCCAAAGAATACAAAAACACTAATTTGAAAGGATATATGCACCCATATGTTTACTACAGTATGATTTTCAATAGCCAAATTACGGAAGGAACTTAAGTGTTCATCAATAAACAAATGGATAAAGAAGAGGTGGTATATATTTACAAAAGAATATTACTCAGCCATAAAAATGAATGAAATCTTGCCATTTGCAACAACATGGATGAATCTAGAGAGTATAAAGCTAGGTGAAATAAGCCAGTCAAAGAAAGACAAATACCATATGATTTCACTCATAGGTGGAATTTAAGAAAGAAAACAAATGAATGAAGGGGGGATAAAAAGAGACAAACCAAAAAAACGGACTCCTAACTGTAGAAAAATAGATGGTTACAAGAGGGAAGGTCTGTTGGGGGGGGTGGGGGGTGGGAGAAATAGGTGAAGGGGATTAAGAGTACACTTATCTTGATGAGGACTGAGTAATACATGGAATTGTTGAATCACTATATTGTACACCTACACTATATTGTACATCTAGACTATATTGTACACCTAACACTCTATGTTAACTACATTGGAATTAAAAAATAAAAATAAAAACTTAAAGGGAAGTGGCTTATAATGGCCACTTGTTTGATGTTCCCCATGTATGACATGTTTTGCAAACAGTAGTATCTCACTTAATGGTCTCATAATGATCCTGCTTAGTAGATGCCATTTGAGTCCCATTTTATAGAGGATGATACTGAGAAATAAAGTAAATTACCAAAGGAGACATGACTAGGATGGGGTGGAGGTGGGGTTTGAATTCAGTTGTTCAGGCCAAAAGCCTTGTAGTGCTTCTTGACAGCTAGCTGTCTCACACTCCACACCCAGTCTTTCAAGAAGACTTATTTGTTCCACCTTCAAAATATATCCAAAGTATGACTTATTTTCTTTTAAAGATTTTATTTATTTATCTGAGAGAGAAAGAGCAAACCCAAAGAAGGGGCGGGGCGGGAGGGGGGACAGAGGGAGAAGCAGACTCCACACTGAGCAGGGAGCCTGGCGTGGGGCTCGATCCCAGGATCCTAGGATCATGACCTGAGCTGAAGGCAGATGCTTAACCAACCGAACCACCCAGAAATCCCTCCAAAGTATGACTTCTTACCACCTTCATTGCTACCATCCCAGACCCTGCCACCATCATCTCACACTTGCTCTGGTTGTCCTTACCGTGGCCTACAGTGATCTCCTTTTGACCTTATCTCTCTTTCCCTTGTGTTCACTTAACTCCTGCCATCCTGGTCCCTTAAAATTCCTCAGATGTGTCAGGAATGTTTCTATCTTCAGGCCATTGCTCTAGCTGTTCCCCTGCCTGACATGGTTTCCCCCAGGTATCCATTTGGATACTCCCTCATCACCTTCAGTTCATTGCTCGAATATCACTTCTGAAGGAGGTCTCCCTGACCATGCAAATTAATATCATACCCTTTTCTTCCTCTAGAGTCCTCTCAATTCCTTATATCTTATATTTTCTTTTTTGTAGCACTTACTGGGTTTCTAACATACTATATGATTTACTTATTTATTATGTTTAATGCTTATTGCCCTGTGACATTGGGCAGGGATCTTTGTGTGTTTGTTCATTGACACATCGTAAGTGTCTGCAATTATTGAGAACACAGTAGATGCTAAATAAATATTTGCATTATGAATGGTTTATCTGACTCTGAAGCCCATGATCCTTCCATTGTATGAACATCATCTCAAAATTGAGAATCCAGTAGGTCAGATTATCAATTCAAGGATACCCATTACCCAGAGACTTCTTAAAGATATAATGCTAAGGTTTTCCTTCCTAATTTTGCTTCTATGGCTGATTAGTTCTTTTCTGACATATTCTTCCTTTATATAGAGAAAAATCTTTTAATATGCAACAGCCAATGCTGGTATACCAGGAGCTAGTATTATTAAGGGGATTTTGTATATTTCTGTTTTCTGTTGAGAGTGATCTTAGAATTCCAGTTTTTGAGGAGAGGGACACATTTCATGGCACCCTATAAACTACCAATATATTAGTGCCCATAAACCATTGAAATATACCAAATTTCCAATATTGCACTCAAACTAAGGTTTCCTGACACAGAAGTAGCATTACATTTCTTTGTCAAAACTTTTGTCTAGGTTTTCAGTATTATAAATATAGTTATTATGCATGTTGATGACTCTTGTTTCTAGGGTCATTTCTTTTCCTTGCACATTTTGAGCAGATGAGAAAACTACTGGTACCCAAAGCTTTAAGCTATAAGAAAGTGGTTGTCTGCTCCAATCAGCTAGTGGCTCATTCAAGCAAAGAAGCAGGGACAAGGGAAGAAGAGGATTTTCTCCCCCATGTTAATAGAAGTAAAGATCCAACTGATTTGCTCTAGGAAGCTACAAGAGAAGGAACAGTCAGAAGTCTGACTAATCTCAACATAGCTAGCAGAAGTTACTCTTCAACTATGTTTTTATTTTCCCTACTGTCTGCTTTGAGGATAAGGGAGGCAAAAGTCAGAAAAGCTATTAGGAAATAGTGAAAATATTTAGGTAATTTCAGTAAAATAACTGATACTTCTTTTTTCCTGCCCTATATATTCCTTCTTCTGGAGAAGAGCACGAGGATGTCACCCAGGTTGTCCTTCTCTTCCCACATGTGGTAGACAGATGTCATGAGCTGGTTAATCAGAGTATTCTCCTAGACACAGAAATTGGTTCAATTGTGGGTATATAACTCTAGTCAAGATAGCATCCATTTGGTGGGCTGATACAGACACTGTGGAAAGAGGGGTGTGGCCTTTTCTCTGGAGTGTTACTTATAAGGAGGATATACTATTGGTGGCCACCTTCTCTGATGCATGGAAGAGATCTGCCTAAGAATTAAGTTATCACTGAGGAAAGCAAAGCGAAGAGGGCAGAGAGAAGGAAAATATTATTATTTGAACTTCCAGATCCGGCTGTGACCCAAAACCCAGCCCCTTAGATTTCCCAATTACCAGAGCCAAATAAATCCTCCCTCCACCTTTTTTTCAAGCTGGTTTGATTTGAGTTTTATTTCTCTTGCAAGTGAAAGAATCCTGACGGTGTTCCACAGTAGAATCACCTCATCATTTTGCATCTTACTCATTTACAACTAGAATCCATGTACAAAACAATGACTTGATGCTCTGGAATAGTAAAAGAAAATCAGTTATGTTCAGGTGTCTTTTTTCCCTTTTCCTCCTTCCGTTCTTGCCTCTCTCCTCCGCCTTTGTCTTTATTTCAAAAAGGCTTTAAACTAGCTGTATCCATTACATAAAAAGGCAGAAAAGTAGATATAAGAAGATACTCAGTGTCAGTGGTTATAACAACAAATTCTCTGATTATTCATTAATTGTCAAGAAAATTTTAAAAAGCAGCATTCCCGTTTCCCAAATGCCCTACAATCTAGTTAACAGATTTTATTAGCAAATGGGGAAAGTCATTCCATAAAATCTTTTTGCCACTTTGCCACTTACTAGTTGTCTTATGTGATCAAATATTTAACCTTTCTGAGACTTAGTTTCCTTATCTGTAAATGAAAATTATGATATCTACCTGTAATGATCCCAAAGACTAATAATATAATAAGACAATGTGTATAAACTGCCTCATCCAGAGTAGACAATAAATGGTAGATATTTTTACATTATCACTATCACATTAATTTTGCCTGCTATTTTTAGAATCTGGAAGGATGATGTAAAAAGGTGTCCTTATTCAGTCTTTAAGAATAGCTAAGAAAAATAGGACATTGCTAAGTAAGCAGGAAAATCTGTGTCTCCGTTTCGTGCCTACATTAGCAATAATGTGAAATAGCTACAAAGTTAAGTCTCTTCTTTGGTAACTCCATGTTCTCTATCTTTCTACCAATGATTTCCTATATTCTCCTGTTTTAAAGATTCTATCTGAATGATAAAACCAGTGAGGTGTATCCACAGAAGTTATAACGTCCTAAGGGAGAGAATATTTTTTACTTACATGCAGATTCAACATGCCTTTTCCATAACAGAGCATACCAAGCTTTACTGGGTTAGCTGCACATGTGACTGCAGATACTGCCCCTGAAGCTAGATTTTTACCAACCATGATAATGGCATCTATTTCTGTTGCACCATTGCCATTCATATATATATATGTATATATATGCCTACACACACACACACACACACACACATACTCAATGGCTTAGAATTCTAAGTATGCCAAGTATGCAACGAGGAAGGGTGGGAAACATGGCATGAGTCTGTTTTATCAGTTTTTCTTAGGCAAAGCTCTTTGGGGGTGTTTTTTTTTCTTCCAGTGATTGATTAAATGTTCATGCCTATGGCAATGGGGATCCTTAAAAATAACTGAATGTTGTAAAATACAGTTTTTCATAACCATGCAGCATAGTCTTGAATTAATCTTTTATTTTTCTCATAATAGGTATCAGTACAAAAATGTCTTACATCAGCACAGTGCTCAAGGCTTTACAAAGTGCTTTCATGTGCATTATCTCATTTTATCCTCCTAACAAAATAGTGATGGAGGTAGAATTTACATGCATCTCCCATTCTCTTTTAAGATTGTACAATTTGAAATCGGAGGGGGAGACAAACTATGAGAGACTATGGACTCTGAGAAACAAACTGAGGGTTCTAGAGGGGAGGGGGTGGGGGGATGGGTTAGCCTGGTGGTGGGTATTAAAGAGGGCACGTACTGAATGGAGCACTGGGTATTATACGCAAACAATGAATCATGGAACACTACATCAAAAACTAATGATGTAATGTATGGTAATTAACATAACATAATAAAAAAAAGAGAAAAAAAAAGATTGTACAATTTGAGGCTTAAAGTGATTACGTATTTTGCCAAAGGTCAAAAAACTAGTAAGTGACATATCTGGGATAAATTTTTTGGCCTCAGTGCAGTGCCTTTTTGGTTATACCAGATTTCAAGGGTTGTTTTATTTGTTCAGTGCTCATTTATCTATGTTATTTGTTTTAAAGCTTTGAATTTGAATATCTTTGTGTTAAGAAAGTTTTATTTCTTGGATGAATGCAAGAGAACTCCTTTGTTTCCATCCAAGTGAAGGAGAAAATCAATTTACATTCCTACCAAATCTGGCTCCTATAAGATACTGTTCACCTCATCATCTTTTAATAAGCAGAGAGTGGCTATTTGGGAAGTATCATAGCTGGCTTATAGCACACTCACTCCACTGCCTTATCAACTAAAGTCCTCATTTAAATTATACATCATGGGGGCAAGAGACTGTGCAGCAAGTCCAGCACATTCTTGGGGTGTGTGTTTTAAAGCATTTGTGAATTGGAAAATCCTATGAAAGTTTTCCTGCCCTTAATTATTGAAGACTGATAAAATGGGTGAGAGAGAATATGTGCCACATATGCATTATTTCTTTATTCATCTATTCTTTCTTCTCCTATTGGGTAGTGAGAAAAACGGAATGAAAAGATACTGTGCTGAACTAGAAAAAATGTCTGGAAAAAATTGTTTGGACTAAGGGTGCTGGATTGAAGATAAGAGAAGTACTAAAATTTTTCTTAACCCAGGTTCTGTGCACTATACCTTCCCTGTGCACTCTGCCCCCATCCTTTTTTCCATCCTGCTTTTCAGTAAAGGGCCTTCTGTTTTGATATTGGCCTAATCTCTCTAGCTCCAGCCACACAATATTTTTAGCTGCTATCCAAGATTAAATCCAGCCTTTTATCCCAAGACCAAATAGTCTGAGGAGACAACAAACTCACTTGAAACAAGTGAAGGACATTCTACTCATTCCCAATTCACTTGAATGTGCTTGCTCCAGCTCTATTATTGTTAACCTGGTTCATGTGGAAATCACAAGTCCCAAAAAAGAAATGAAAATGCAAGAGATGTGTGAGACTCGGTGAGAAAATCTAACATTTGCATGATTTAAATTTCAGAAGGGGGAAGGGAGAGGATGAGGCAGAAGGAATATCTACACATAATAACAACAGTGAATCCTCCAAAGGAAGCACTACCATTTTCAGGCAAATTCATGTTATATTAAAATAGCTAAAAATTAAAGACAGAGTTGAGGAAAATAAAGGATCAGGGAATGACTGATAAACAGAACTGGTTTCTATTAGAAGCATACCGTGTTCTTTTTTAAAAATATTTATTTATTTATTTGAGAAAGAGAGAGAGTGGGGGGGGAGGGGAGAGGGAGAGAGTCTTCAAGCAGACTCCCCACTGAGCACGGAGCCTGAAGCAGGGCTCAATCTCAAGACCCTGAAATCATGACCTGAGCTGAAATCAAGAGTCTCATGCTTAACAACTGAGCCATCCAGGTGCCCTGGAACATACCCGGTTCTTAGAGTTGTGGGCCAGACAACATGTCCTGGGCAGGACTGCATAATTGTTATGGACCAGTGACTGCTATGTGCCTCTGTTCCTCTCTTTTTGGAATCCAAGTATCTGGTTGAAGTTATGCTTTCCCTATCTCACCAGTGTATGTTGGAGGTATGAGCAAAAATAATAACTATTTAGTTCACGAATCCATTGTTTAAGAGGGGCTGCTCCCAAAGAGGTGCACTTGAGAAATTTCACCAGTGAAGTCTCCTTTGCATCAGGATGTCATGCAAATGACTAGATTCTGGACTTTGAGCTTTACACAGTAATTGGATGAGATTTTTGGGGTTCTTGGAAGGAGTGAGTACATCTTGCATGTGGGAAAAATGTGAATACATGGAACCAAAAGAAGGACTGGGAGAGATTTTTACAATAATGTTCCCCGGTGAACCAAACCTTCCAGCATCCAGACACTTATGTATATTTCCCTCCCAGTTGGCTCTGAAATTAGCTCTATGGCTTCTGGCCAGTGGAATATCAGCCAACATGATGCTAGCAGAGGCCCTATGAGAGCTTATCCACTGAAGCTTGCCCTCTTGTAATCTTTGCTGATGGAGCCGAGGTGGAAACTCATGGAAAGATTGGCTCAGCAATCCCACCTGTCACAGCCAAGCCCATCCTCAGTTCCTCACTAGTTGAATGCACCACATAAATAATGTCAGACCAGACCAGTAGAAGAATCAATCAGTCAACTTAGAGGAACTTAAGAAAAAATAAACTATTGTGGTTTAAGTCATTAAGTTTTAGGGTGGTTAATCAGCAATATGCTATATTCAATTAAAAAAAAAACTCACTCAAAAAATGCTCTTAGTGGAAGAAATTGTCATAGTTTGTCAGGAATGAAATCTTTTCCAACTATGTATTAAGCAAAAGGTATCACAAATCTACATTCATGACTGAAACTTGATAATTGTACAAAACTCTCAGGAACTAGGTCAGTTCTGTAGATTTCAGAGATGTTGCCTTTCCATGATTAGTGACTCTAAGTACTCTAAGAAATCTGAGTTATCACTTAATATGGAAAAAGAAAAACTTCTAGAAAATGCTTTATTGTTACCTCAATTGTTTAGATTTTTTTGTTGTTGTTCCTACCAATAATCACTAATATCCCCCATAATGGGGTCCAGGGGTAACAATCAAGACTGGTTAGATTAATAAACATTTCTATAAAATGTACAGATGGTTTCTCTTTAATAAATTATGGAATTGCATTTTTAAGTTACCAAACCAAGAAAATTATGGCCAAGGAACAGTTAAGATCACTCTAAGACTATTTGCAGCATTTTTTCAAATTAATTGTATATGTTTTCTTAAAAAAAAAAAAGGATACAGGTCTTGTTTAACTTAGATTCCTTGGATTTTAATACTTTCTCAGTTAGTACTAAACATATAGTTAGTAAGAACAGTCTTGTGACAAATGTAAATCCAACCTTAAATGATATATACAGCTGAATCCTATTAACTCTTTTTTTATCATATTTTAAAGCAATGTATATAACCCTTAAGTGAATTCACTGCACATTCTACTGCTTTAGTCAAGAGAAAGGTAAGTCTTTCTCTGTTTTAAAATGAATGTTCATTGTCTTTGAGGAGAAATTATCTTTAAAAATAATTGGGCTGAGAAAAACTTCTGGTTTCAGCTTTGACCTGTAAGCAGGGTGGAAGTTATTGTTCATGACTTTAAAAAGTTGGACAGATGAAAATGAATGCCTTTCTTGAATTCATCATAAAATTGAAGTGGCAGAGCAAGAAATCTATTTTAAACATGAAGACTCAAATAAGTTAAAAGTAAAGAGATGGAGGAAGGTAAAGCAAGCCAGCACTCATCAAAAGAAAGCTGGAAGAGCTACATTAATATCATACAAAGTTGATTTCAGAACAAGGAAGATCATTAGTGATACGTAGGAGCATTACATAATGTTAACATGAGTCCATTCTCTAAGAAGATATAATAATTCTAAACTACTGTGAACCTAACAACAAACCATCAAAATACATAAGGCAACTACTAACACAACTGAGAGAAAAAATGGACATGTATACTATTATAGTTGGTAAAACATCTGTAGAAGTATACACAAATTAATTAAGTGGTTGTCACTTGGGAGGGGAACTGTGCATCTGGTGAATAGAGGAAAGGAAAGAAACTTACTTTTTATTTTATGACTTTTTTACCCTTTTAAATTCTGTACCATGTGCATCTATTATGTATTCAAAAATGAATAAATAAAAAATAAGGAAGAAGTCTTTTGAATTAGGCCTGGATTCAAATAGTGCCGCAGTTAATTAGTTAATTAGTGCCTCAGTTTTCTCATCTGTGAAATGTGGACAGTAGTATGACTCTTCTATAATTGGTGTGAGGACTAATTGAGATATATGTCTGAAGGTGTGATTACAGTGCCAGATACTTGATAGGCCACTAATAGCTCCTATTTTTGGCTTCAGTATAATTCATGTAAAACTTGGCTGTGGTTGTTCATCTTGCAAAGTCTGAGTAAGACCTCTGGGCTCTGAAGTTGTCTGGATTTGCTAATTTCTACAGCATATGGTAATTCCTTTACTTTCTATAACTTCTTATGTCGCCAACTGATGTCACTGCATTAGGCAACTAGAACACAAATTACTTTGAGTCATCTTAATTCTTGGTGGGCTTCATTACCCCAGTTCACTGAGACCCTATTGCCGCTGCTACCTGCCTGGCACAACTCTTAGTAGTGAACAGCAAATGCCCCTTCCTCGGGTTCTTTTGCTTGCTCAAGCTTTGCAGGACAAAGTTTATAACAAAACTGAGTAGAAGCAAAGAGTGTAGGCAGAAAAGAAAGGGCAAAAAAAAAAAATTGAACAGATTTCCATCAATTCCAAAATCATTTGATTGATGGTTTAGGTGTTGCAGGTCAATATTTGTTTAAATTTGATGTTGTAGTAACTTAATCAATATGTAAATCACTTTTCAGTCTCCTCACTTTTTCCTTTATAAGAAATATAAGAGGGTTATTGAGAGTTAAAATAGTTAGCTGTAATATTCATAGTCACTATCAAAAGGCACAGTGCAGATTTGACCGTGAGAAGGAATGACATCATTTTGATTAAACTTTCAAAGCCTCTTGACATTTTGATGCTAAGAATTCATAAAAGGTCAAAGGATCAAAAATTAATTCTAAATAAAGGTTGATTCATGCATTTTAAGGTAGGTCAGCCTTATATAACATGTACTGTGATGCTGCTAGTGTTGTGGAATGCAATGCCTTAAAAGGAAAGACCTTTGTGTTCTGTTAATTCAGAACCATTCATAAGGTGCTATCTCCTGCTTTTCCCCCCCTACTCCCTGTGTCTTCATATTGTCCTTGGATTGTCCAAATTGGCAATTTATTGAGGTTTGTGTTTATATTTGGCAATCTTCTTACTCCAACATATTTAAAGTAACCATACTTCCAGTTAAAAATCAGGAGGAAGTTACACTTTTGACCAAGATATAATAACAGGATCTAGGTTTACTCTCTGGCATGAAACTACAACAAGAAAAAATGTACAAAACATATTGAGACAATGATTTTCAAGACTTTGAAGACTAGGTAATAAAGCACAGTAATCCCTGAGAGAGAGAGCAAATGAACAAGCTCATATGATTACCCCCATATTAGGGCCTTGAGAATGTTTCCAGGTTGCAGTGCAGGCAGGGAAACCCAAGCAGAACCCAGTGAACTCCCTGGGTTGAGGAGACAGTGCTGAGAGTCCAGGAAAAGGTTATTAGAGTTTGCTGGGCAGAATATTGGACAGGAGAGGTCTGTACAGAGAAAGAACTCCAAAGAGCTGCAGAAGGTGCCCCTTGGGAATTAGGAGAGTCCTGATCAGTGTATTCAAGTGAGCAAACTACTTGAGGCCCAGAAAATAACCTCCTAAAAGGAGGTTATATACACTTAGGGCCAGGAATAGTACCGGTTTCTACCCGCCAGACTGGAAAATTTCATAATTATTATGGCCTTGGGTAGAGTACACAAAGGCCTTCCTTCAGTTTTGGGAATAATTAGCCTTAGACCAAACACTACTCCAGTCCTTCCTAAAAATCTTGAAAGCTAGATTTGAAAGGGTCAAACTGCTTGCAAGTAACTTTACTGCATCCTAGAACAAAAGCCAAAAATATCTACAAAAATATTCAGTGCTCAACAAGGTAAAAATCACAACATCTTGCATCAAATAAAAATTACAATGCATGCAAAGAAGCATGAAATTATGATCCATAATGAGGGTTAGGTATGGATTTCTTAGATAAATAATGAAAATTAGATTTCATCAAAATTAAAGACTTCTGCTTTTTCAAAGACACTGCTAAGAGATCAAAAGGAAAAGCCACAGATATATAGAGAAAATATTTGCAGATCTGCTGAAAGGTTTGTATTCAGATTATATAAAGAACTCTCAAAAGTCAATATTAGGAAAACAACCAATTAAACAATTGGCAAAATGCTTGAACACACATTTCAGCAAATAAGATATAAGGCTGGCAAGAAAGCACAAAAATATAATGTTCAACATCAACGGGACTGGGAATTCTGTGCTGAGTAGGTGAAAAACAGAACAAACAAGATTGAATATTAATACTAATATGGCCTCATTCTTATCCATGCATGATTGAGGCCTAGGCATATTCAAGTTACATGAGAATCAAGTGACAAAATAAATGTAAAAGAATTAGTACTAGCCTAACTGTACTAGGTAGTCATTTTCTTTCTTGCTTGCTCTCTTACGCATATATAAGAGCAAGATATATGTAATTGTATACATATATTCTCATATTATGATATTCTAATCAGCATTTTTTCCAGGAGAAATAAAATATGGCATAAAAGGTATTAAAGTGCTGGAAAGTCACAGGAAAAAAATGTATTCACTTCTAAATTAGTTAGATTTTTATCACATTTTGTCATATTTTATCATATAAGCTCCATGAAGAGCAAGCCTTTTAGTAAGTTTAATACATGTATCTGATATTCCTTCAATAATTAATAATAAAAGAAGCCTTGCTAAATTTAGTATAATGTCCAGATAGATTTATTACTTTCAAATGTGAATAAGAATATTCAATTCTTTAATTACTTTTCTCAAATAGGCTGTAGAAACTACATTAATATGGAACAGAATGGTTTTCAATCTGTATTACACAGAGCCTGAGGGTTCCTCAGAAAGATGTCTCAAGGGCAGGAGGTCTCAGAGGGTTGATGGAAGCAAAAGATCCCTTCCAACTTTTTCTGTGATTGCAAGTAAGATTTCATTTGAAAATATGATTCTGCTATTGGAATAAATAAAGGGAACCAAAAGGAGGAGGAATTAGGGGATTCCTTATCAAATTTTTGATTCTTGGCAATCAAGACACTTGGTGTGATGGTTAGTTTTATGTGTCAACTTGACTGAGCCTAGGGATGACCAGATAGATGGATAAACATGATTTTTAGGTATGTGTGAGGGTGTTGCTGGAAGAGATTAGCATTTGAATCAGTAGTCTTGATTAAAGCAGATTACAGTCCCGAGTGTGGTTAAGCATCATCCAATCTGGTGAGGACCTGAATAGAACAAAAAGGCAGAGGAAAGTTAAAATCACTCTATGCCTGATTGCTGGGACATTAATCTGCTCTTGCTTTTGGCACTTCTGGTTCTCAGGCCTTCAGACTTGGACTGGAATCTATACCATTGACTCTTGTGCTCTCAGGCTTTTGAACTAGACCACTACCCTTCCTGGGTCTCCAGCATGCAGAGGGCAGATTGTGGGACTTCTCAGGATCCATAATCACTTGAATCAGCACTTTATAACAAATGTGTACATGTATGTATCTCCTATTGCTTCTGTTTCTCTGGAGAACCCTGACTAATACACTGGGGATATTACCTAGTTATGTGGTTTGGAACAAATTATTTACTTTTTGAATTTGGACCCTCAAAGACTATGAATAATATAGCTTATTTAGCAACCACTAAATAACTCTAGAATAGGTCAAAAGATCCTTCTGTGTTCACCTTTAAAAAAAAAAATGTTGATTATCTGAATTTCAAGCCCTAGTTATGTTCAAATGATTACTATTAAAACATTTTCTCTTGGGGAGCCTGGGTGGCTCAGTCGGTTAAGTGTCTGCCTTTGGCTTGGGTCATGATATCAGGGTCCTGGGATTGAGCCCCACATCAGGCTCCCTGCTCAGTGGGGAGTCTGCTTCTCCCTCCCCCTCTGCCACTCCCCCTACTTGTGTTCTCTCTCTCAAATAAATAAATAAAACTTAAAAAAAAATTTTTCTCTTAGTTAGATCAAATGTTTGTTTTAAAAATTATGCTGATATCATTACCTTCCTATCAATAAAAGTTACCATTTATCAAAGCATTATTTTGTTTAATTGAATCTTTCCAACAAACATAAGAGTTGGTATTATCTTCATTTTACTAATGAAGGACAATGGAGCTCAGAGATGTCCAAAGACTTGCCAAAATTGCATGGTTCTTCAAGCCTTTGTAGGCCCCAAGTCCTACCTTTCTATCTCACAGGCAGCCTTGTTTTAGGATAGCTTTGATGGAGATGGAGATTATTTGTGGATCAATACCTGAGTATCAGGGATACTTTTGGGTTCTATTATTTAATGAATCATTGTCTACTTGAGTCAGAGTCTAGATAAGACTATGTAAATGGTAATCATGTGATCAAGATTTTTGAGCAGCCTGAATTGCAAGTACTTTTGTTCATTAAAGCGGTTTTTCATTAAATATAGCTTACCCAGCTAAGTGAGTGGCAGAGCTAGGATTCAATCCTGATATGTTTATTCTAACAACTATGCTATTCTGCCTCCAAAATACTTTTCATTCAGTGACTTTCAACATACCCTGCAATTAACACTTTAATTTCAAAATAATAATCCAGTTATAAAAATCTAACCTAAAAGAATCTTTAAGACAACGAGCTTCTTCTTCCTCTTTCCCTTTCAGCACTCAACTCATTTAAATGCTTCATCATTAATCCAAACAGAGATTCTGTGTCTGAACTGTTTCAAAAATACCCAGTGTCTGTATTAATACACTCTATAAATTAGTGGTGTCTAGATTAATGAGGTATATTTATATGTACACATAGAGTTATGTAAAAAAATGTGCATCAATAAAATACATTTATACAGTTTATTAGGCATTCCCATTCTTGGATTATTTAGTGGTTGCTACATAAACTACATTAAATGATGACTTTAATTATTGACAATTTGAAACAATGGGAAAACATACACCTCTATTTGAATCGTAGTTCAAAGTTACAATGCTCAATTATACTGTTTAATGATTGTTACTTTAATTTTGCTTCTGAGGTGGAAAGTTATTTTTCCTGACTGTAAACCAATATTACAGCTGGGTCTAAACTATCACAGATCCCTTGAGCCTAAATATTTAATACTTTAGGCTGGTTAAATGCAGAGAGGCTGAGCTACAGACTGCCAGCCTAAGGCTGCAGTTTGGATTTTCTTTCTTTCTTTTTTTCTCCTATAAATTAAATATTACAGCAAGTGCCTGTTAACATTGGTGATTACTGGTTATGAGATCTTTGTTTTCAGGGAGAAAAAAGCTCTGCACACCACTAGGTATATGGCAAACAAGATTGCTAGATTGCTATAATGAAATATTTTTTAATTGGGTTGTATTTATAATATCCAAAACTGACATAGGAAGAACCGGAGTACAGGATTTAATTAATTAATTATTTTTTAAAGATTTTATTTATTTGAGAGAGAGAGAGAGAGATAGCACAAGTGGGAAGGAGGAGAAGCAGACTCCCTGCTAAGCAGGGAGCCTGATGTGAGGCTTGATCCCAGGACTCTAGGATTATGACCTGAGCCAAAGGCAGACACTTAACTGACTGAGCCATCCAGGCACCCCTAGAGTACAGGATTTTACCCTCAAAATTCAGGATTGTATTAGTTACTAGTCTACTAGAATTCCTATTCCTGTTCATGTCCAAAACAATTGTAAATTTATATTGTTATGGCAGCTCTCCTTTGAAGAGCCCAAGGCACTTTGTACAGAATAATTCTCCCCATGCCTCTGGGAAAAGGGGAGGAACTTACCAAAAACTCCTCTCACCCTTATCTTATCCTACAGTCTCAATGATCTAAATACAGTTGGCCTTTGAACATGCAGAGTTAGGGGCACTCACCCTAACACAGTAAAAAATCTGAGTATAACCTGACTTTACTAATGGCCCTCTGTTGACTGGAAGCCTTACCAATAATAAAAACAGTTGATTAACATATATTTTGTATGCTATATGTATTATATACTGTATTTTTACAATAAAGTAAGCTAGAGAAAAGAAAATGTTATTAAGAAAATCATAAGGAGAGAAAATATATTTATAATACTATACTATAAAAAAATCTGTATATAAGTGGATCCACACAGTTCAAATCTGTGTTGTTCAGGGGTCAATTACTATCTTGGAAGGATTTTATTTCCAACCCTGTTGGGCAATGGTTATACCTCATATCAAATTAGTATTATGATATAATTCCATGAGATTGACAGATTAAAATTAATATATAGATTACTTATTAATATTACTAAATACTGTTGGGGAAGAAGTTTTGCATGATAGTTCAAAAGTCTGAGTTCTTTTGCATGATAGTTCAGAAGTTTTGCATGATAGTTCAAAAGTCTGGGTTCTTTTTTCAGACTGCCTGAAATTGAATTTAGATATTAGGATGAGACAACTTTGATGGATTAATTACAATGAATATAAATGATCTCTCTCCCTCTCTCTCTTCCGCCCTCACTTCTTCTCCCTTCCTTTATAAGGAATGCTATAAGGAACACCCCATTCTACGTCACAGTGGAGTTGGTAAAGCATTCCAGTGATGATGAGGCTACCCAATTTCTAATTGTAGCTCTGCATCTCAACTCACTGCATGATTTTGGCTCCATCTGTAAGATAAGGGAACAAACTGACCACAGCTTTTCTCTACTCATTCTGAACCTGTGCTACCAGTTCTGCTATCCCCTTACACAGATGCTGTAAATATTGCACTTGCATTCCCACAGATTCCTCTTGGTACGAGACAGCATTCGGATACTGCACTGAGATCAGAATCATGGAGTACTTCCTGCTCTGCATTGTACTCCTCTGTTTGTACTTTGGTTTCATCAGTTTGTGATGACAATTATGACAATAACACTACTACCTACTTATTGCAAGGCATGGCACGGTGGATCTTAAACAGCCAGACCAATCAGGACTATAACCTATTCATCCTCAACAACTGCCTTTGATGAGCATTCAAGAAAGTAGGTCACTAAGTATACGTAGAGTCATGTGACTAATCACAAGTGGCTACTGTAACAAAATATGTATATAATGTGGTAATTTGCAGCATGCTAAGTGTATATTGTAGGGGCCTGGTGCAGTGGAAAGAAGACTGGGAATCAGAGGATCAAGATAGAGTTTCTACTTTTTTTTAAATTTATTTTTAATTTTTAATTTTTTTAAATTTTTTATTGTTATGTTAATCCCCATACATTACATCATTAAATTTAGATGTAGTGTTCCATGATTCATTGTTTGTGCATAACACCCAGTGCTCCATGCAGAACGTGCCCTCCTCAATACCCATCACCAGGCCAACCCAACCTCCCACCCCCCTCCCCTCTAGAACCCTCAGTCTGTTTTTCAGAGTCCATCCTCTCATGGTTTGTCTACCCCTCCGATTTCTCCCCCTTCATTCTTCCCCTCCTGCTACCTTCTTCTTTTTTTTTTTTTGATAGAGTTTCTACTTAGCCACCAATTCTTGTATTGAATATGGTCAATTCACTTCACCCTCTGGGCTTCAGAAGAACAGAAGAAAAACCATGTCAAAAACTGGCTGCAGTTTGAGCAGTAATAGTCATGACTACATATTTCATTCATCTAACCCAGTAGTTGTTAGCCCTGTCTGCACACTAAAATCAGCTGCAAAAGTGGTGACTATAGTTAATAATACTGTACTGCTTATTTGAAAGTGGCCAAGAGAGATCTTAGAAGTTCTCATCAAAAGAAAAAGATTCTATTAACTATTTATGGTGATGGATATTAACTCGATTTATTGTAGTGATCATTTCACAATTAAAAAAAATCAGCTGCAAAGGTTCTAAGACATACCAACACTGGACCCTTTCCTTAGAGATTCCAATTCAATTGGACTGGGGTTGGGGCCAATCACTGATGGGCTTGAAAAGCTCCCCAGGTGATTCTAATATGCAACCATGTTTAAGAATCCCTGCTTTAAGAGGTCAGTGGAATCCCTCTCCCACTGGATTGTCCCTCAGAGTTGCAGCCTCACTGTGCTCACTTCGGCAACACATATGCAGAGTTGCAGCCTCGCTACGGTCAGTTCCAGTAGCTTGGTACCTTTGTCATTTTTTCTGCTAAAAAGTTTGAATATTACCCCTGAGCATAATTGCTCTTTTCATTTGGGAAGATGATTTGTGTTTCCTTTTAATATGAAAATAATAATGATAAAAAAAGACTCGATGCCTAATTTGGGTTGAAGAGGTAAAGACCAATAAAGAGAAAATTACTCTACAGGATAAAGGAATAGGATGCTGAATTTCCGGATGAGGTCCATGTGACTGGTTGGAGACCTAGACTGGGACATGAAGAGTTGTGGAAAAGATCTTTGGAGGAGACACTGGGTCTAGCAGATGGGAGCAGGTAAGAGCCTACAGAATAAAAGACCAATGAAGGACAAGGAACAGGATCATCACTGCAAGGAGAATATGTCAAGGAACTGAGACTAGTGTGGGAGGGACTGAGGAGTAGGGGGTGGTAGCAGTTATGGTGGTGGTTAAGAATTGGATTTAAAAGTAGGAGTTCAGAGTGAAAGAATATAAATAAACCATTACCAATAGGTAGCTTCTCTCCTAATTATAAGAAGGAAAGAGATAGATGATAGATAGATAGATAGATGATAGATAGATGATAGATGATAGATAGACAGGCAGCCACTGGGACCTATATGGTTGTCTGGGATAAACTTAAATTATTTTGTTTGGGAATGAATGGCAAAGGGAAAACACTATTTTTGCAACTTAAGGGGGCTGAACTAGAATCTTTTCCAGTTGTAGAAAATCTTGTAATTTAAATTAAATTTACTTTAATATACATTAGTTTTGTAATTTGAGTCTGGAGTATACTGTCTTCCAGTGGTAGAAAATTTTGTAATGTAGTTAAATGCATTTCCATCCTAAGTTTGAACAAAAACTTCTATTTCTGGACATATCTGTGTAGTTCCAGAATATTAATATATACATATATATGAATACATATAAAATCAATATTATAAATAAAACATGGTCCTTAAGAATGAATTATTATTAATGTTGTGTTAGACGGCAGGACCAATATTTCAGAACAGTGTCTTATAATGAATAAAATACATTATACACATTACACAATAAAATACATTGCACCACAGAGTAAGCACACAAAATAGAAACACAGTCATACAGAGGATAGAATGCTGAACAGGAATTCCAGTAGCTATATTTTGTAGTTTTGTTTTCCCTTTTGCCATTAACCTGGGATAAGTGATTTAATGTTGTGTCTCAGTCTTCCATTTGTGGAGGAAAACCAATTATCAGTCCTGTTTAAATTGCCGCATGAGAGTTGTTGCCATACAACTTGGGCATAGGTAAACCATATTCTTAGTAAACCTGAAAACAACCTGAACCTTTAAGCAGTTGAACCTGGGGATAATTATTTGCCTTATCCAAGAGATATTTTATTCTTTTGTTTAACTCCGGATTAGTCAGTGGACACATATATGAAGAAAAATATTGCGGACAAGTATAGTATAGTAAATGTAAATATGCTACAAGACATAGCAGAAGATGTGTGCTTCAACACAGATACCAAGTTCTAGAGGAATTGGGAGGGAGAAGTCTCAAGGGACACTTACTATTTCAGTGGCAATATAACCTGAGTTGGCATTATAACCTAATGGCGAAGTAACCTGAGTTGGTAAATTAAAGGAATGATTCACCCATATCAAAAACTGCAAAAAGTTAGGTAATATTGCACTTCTTGAGGGATACCTCTTGAGATTCTATGAGTTCTATGTTGGGTGAACATAAATGATTTACCTCCCAAACAGGGATAGTTTTGAGAATGAGATGAGGTCTATTAATGATTATTCTGTATAGTAAATGTAAACTAGGATTATCTTGGGCAATCTAGGATATAGTGTTAAGTCTGAAACTGGGCAGAGTTTGAGATATTACCCTACCTAAAAGTTAACAAGTTATATATTTAGTTATATATATTAAATTATATATTTATATATTAAACTATATATGTATAGCTATAGTTATATAATTATATACATACTAATTGGTAGAAACACAAGATCTCTGGCTGGATCAGAAAATAGATCTCTTATTTCCTCACAGAGCATCTTGTGTCAGTTCCCCACATGCCCACATGACAGCTCTGGGAGAACCAGGTGGACCTGCATAGGTACCACAGGAGAGGAAAACACTGTGAAACTCAAGCTTATATAGGATATAGGGCAGCTAGCATGTCTTCCCATCATCCTCTCTGGGAAGAGAAGGAGACAAAGTGGGGGTGAAGGGGCTTTGCTCTGGAATGTAAACAAATGATCTCTGAGGAGGGGAAGGTTTCTACCTCATTACCTTCACCACGCTGGAATGTAAGCAAATAGCTCCAGGGAGACAAATTTCTCTAGCTCTCTGGAGGGCTCTATATTTAGGGTTGCTATTCAATCATCCTTTAACCCAGGTGCCAGTGCTCTTTGCTCAGAAACATTACAATATTCATGGAACATTTTCTAGCAATAATTATGTTGCCTTAGTTGAATAGCACTGGTGTGCGTGACTGTCTTTTCAAAACCAGGCAGTTAAGGTTAAATGCTGGGTTTTCAGTGTGACCTAATGCTTTCCTAAACTTCTAAGATAGCCTGTTTGGTGTCATATATATGTGTGTTCATATTTGAATTACACATCCAGAGTTTATCCAGTTGAATTCTCCCAAAGAATTCTGGGATGAGAAATACAGACATTAGCTCTATTTTGGGTTGCAAACTACAGAAATCTAACTTAAGCTAGCTTGGGGGAAAAAAGAATTTGCTATAGGGCCACTGGATGTCTCAGAAAACTCAAGGGAAGGAACAGCTGAACTAAGGGATTCTGACTCTGCATCTTTTCCTAGTTCTCTCTGTACCTCTGCCTTATTCTTCTCTCTCATTGCAGATGAGCTTTCTGTGCATCTCTGTCCACACAGTTTCATATGTAAAATATAGGGTGTTTTTATTTCAAAATCCTAACAGAGATCTTAATTGATAATTTACATATCTCCTTGTGTTAGTCTTTGGTTGCAAGAAACAGAGACACCATTGAGTTACTCTGAGACACTCATGTAGTAACAAAAGAGACCCACAGGGGGTCTTAAGGAACACTTGTGGATTCCCAAATAAGCAGGATTCAACACTGTGTTAGAATCTAGAAGTAAGTGAACTTTTGTCAATAGAAAGTAAGATTTTGTTGATCTTTGCCTTTACCATGATTTAGAAACTCACCCTTCTCTTGGAACTGCTACTGTGCTAGCCAGCAATAGCTACATCAGTACTAGGCCGTGTTCATGAAAATCATGCCCTCCCCTGGGCACCCCTGGCCTCCCTCCATATGCTTCTCAGTTTCTGTTTCTGGTAAGAACTTTCAAGTCTCCTTTCAGTGGCATCTTTAGAATTTGTGTTTAGATGGGGTTTAAGGGTAACAATCATGTTTGAAGAGAGACTTTAAAATGGAGTTTTCATTATTAAGAAAATGTCCATTTTAAGAAATTGAGGTAGGAGTGATGAAGATTATGGGGTAGGGTGAAGCTCTTTCTAACACCAGTTGTCAGAGCTAGAAATGCTCAAATTTCCAAAAGAGAAAATAGAAAGTGACTGTCATCTTTGTTGGGACAGAGCTTTCACAGTGCCCTAAAGTCATGTGCTCTCCCTGGCCTAATCAGGGGTGTCAAGGAAGTCTTGGCCATGTGTCATGGTCCATAGAAAGAGTTGTTTGGACCATATGACCTAAGGCTCATGTATCATCACCACCAGTGTTCCTCTGATTAAAGCAGAGGTAAGCTAACCTGCAAGAGTACCGAGTCATTGACTTGGGCCCATTGGTTTGGAGGGTCCACAATCTTGGGTAATTTCTTTCTTCTCTTTTAGCTTTAGTTTTCTTGCCTTTAAAAGGGGGATAATGCCCCTAATTGATAACTGTAGTGACAAAATAGTGACAATCAAATGAGACAGTGGAGATAGCAGAATTTTGTGATTGGTAAAGCTGTATAACAGTAAGAAGTTAATGCCTGTAATGCTGTAAAACTTTTTTAAAAAAGATTTTATTTATTTATTTGACAGAGAGAGAGCACAAGTAGGGGGAGGGGCAGGCAGAGGGAGAGGGAGAAGCAGACTCCCTGCTGAGCAGGGATCCTGACATGGGGAACATAGGGCTCAATCCCAGGACCCTCGGAACATGACCTGCACTGAAGACAGATGCTTAACTGACTAAGCCACTCAGGCACCCCTGTAATGCTGTAAAACATTTAAAAGACTTGGGTAATATTAATAATTAAATGGCCAACAATTCCTGAATGCTTCTGTTCTAAAAACTTTATGCATGTTATTTTAATTAATCATCATAATTACTCTATAGGGCATGTATTATTATTGTTTCTATTTTCAGACGACAAATCTAATACATGCAGAGGTTGAATAACTTGTTCAAGGTCATACAGTCAATAAGTAAAGCTAAGATATAAACCCAGATGATCTAATTCCAAAACCAGTACTCTGTTCTCTCTAAGTCTGCAATATTGTAATAAAACTCCATGATAATAGACAATATAAAAAGTATAAATTCATCCATTGGGTACAGAAATCAGCTTTCTGTACTGTCCCAAAGAGCTAGTGATAACCTTAAAAACTTAATGAGTTTCTATATGAGAAAAGCCTCTACTTTACACACATCTGATATTGGCCAAAGTTTTGCCACTTGTTGGTTTAAAACATTGCCTTCATTTGTTTTACTTCTGTTTCCACACTTTGGTTAGGAGAGTCTCTTTATTCTCTTAGAAGTACCCATTAAGTGTTAGTCAACTCTTTGACCAACAAATTAAATCCCTTGATCTTTTGCAAAGAAAATAGCTCAGTATTTGCCATTTCTGTTTGTTAAGAAATTCAGTTCCTTTCAAACATATGACAAAGCAAACATTGATTTTTCTGAATTCCACGATTTTCTAATTTCCTAGTTAATACTTTGATGTTTACATATAGATTTTCTGAAAATACTAGAAAATTCTATTGCTCAAAACTGTTCCTATTATAATTATGTAGATTTTTATACTGAAAGTTTTGATGGGTAGTTCTTATTTTTTTCTTTTTTAAAGATTTATTTGTCTATTTTAGAGAGAGTATGTGTGTGTGTACAAGCAGGGGAGGGGCAGAGAGAGAGGGAGAGAGAGAGAGCATCCCAAGCAGACTCCCCACTGAGCATAGAACCCTATACCAGGCTTGATCCCACAACCCTGAGATTATGACCTGAGCCAAAACCAAGAGTCAGATGCTTAACCAACTGAGCCACCCAGGCACCCCTTATTTTGTTCTTTTTACTTTCACTTATTTTAGTTTTAAAAAATTAACATGCATTTCATATTAATAGCTATTTTTAAAGGGTCTAAATATTTCACATGATTCTCACTTTCCACAAAAATATAGTACAAAAGCAGGGAGAAGAAACAGGCATAATAATGGACTAATAGTATTATTATTTTAACAGCTAACAATCATCAAGGATTTTCTATGTTCTAGGAACTGTTTTAAGTGCTTTACATGTGTAATTCATTTAATCTACACAACTCTACAGCATTGGTGTGGCAGAGATTACTGGGTTTCTCACCAGTTTTTATTCTCCTGTTTTGATATAGTAATAGAAGTTTCAACAAAAGGCATATGGCATCTCTTGATACTAGATGTGGCCACTGAGTAGGTTCTGGCTGATGGGATGTGAGTGGAAGTGACTTGGGGGAAATTCTGGATCATACTTTTAATGGAAATGAGGGCCTACTCCTTTTTCTCTTACTCCTCTCCTGCTGGCTACAGTGTGGACATCTAGCCAGGTGGGAGCTGGAGTAGCCATCATGGTCCATGAGATGGAAGCCACATTTTAAGAAGAGCAGAATACAACAGAGGAGCCTAATCCCAAATCTCACAGCCTTCTCATCAGCCCTACACTCCATCAGAGAGAAGTAAACTTCTATTTCATTTAGGTGGCTGTTATTTTTTTCACTATCCTAACTAATGCAGTTGGTATCAATACCATTCTCACTTTAACACTGGGTAAACTGAGGTACACAGAGGTTAAGTGATGAGTAGTAGAACCAGGATTTGTATGACAGTCTGGCTTCAGAGTTTTCCCTCTTAATCACAACATTCTACTGCCTCTGATAAAGTTAATTTGTACTTAGTTAATTTTAATACATGTGATTTTCTGCCATCTGTGATTTAGGAGGTCAAGGAGTTTTTCTTTCTTTTCTTTCTTTCTATATTTTGGAACAGGTAAGGGGTATGGTTGAAATTGTCTGGATATGGCTAGATTTATGCAGGGAAGGATAGTAAGGCTGACCATGGAAAGCAGAAGAAAGGGCAGAAGATTGTGATAGGGAGGTAATTAAATGGGGAAGTGAGGTTTGATTAAACCATTAAAGAGGTTTGATTCAGGCACAGCTGACATGGTGAGCAAATAGTATGATGAAGAGGAAGGAGATAAAATGAATGTTTTCATGTCCGTGGCTTCTCTGGCTCCATGTCAGTTGAGTCAAGGTTGCCTAGCATCTTGAAGTTGGTCTGATTAGCTGCAAGTTCCATGGAACAAAAAAGATGATCTCCTCCAAGGGCTAGAAGAGCATATGTTGCTCTCAAAACTTGAGTTTCAAGGTGACCTTCTCCATAGCAGTCTCTTAAGTTTTAATGCCTTCCTGGCTTCCTGGAAACCACCAGGAGCAGCATTTCATAGAACAGCATTTAAAGCTACAATTTTACTCTCCTGTCTATCCTGGATTCTCCTCTGTCAGTTTTTTGACAGCAAGGGTAAGATAACCCATGGGATTAGAAAGGTATGATATCTAAAATTAGAAGATTCTGGAACTATCTCAAACTGACCCCTTGCTTTCCATAGAGGTTGGCAGAACAGAAATATTTCCCTTCGTCATATGACTTTTGAGCATGTGTCTTCACTTCTCTGGATTTCATTCTCCTTAAGTGTGAATGGAAGTCTTGGAAAGAGAATGGAAGTCATTCACAGGAATAGCCCTCCATGGTTTGCTCTTCTCAAAAGCTTTGTGTTCTCAAAACACTGAAAAAGAAGTCCTAGACCATGAATTTCCTGGAATACTTCCTTAACTCTTCACTGCCCCAGTTACTTAGATAATTGGGAGTCTTATGCATTCATGCCTTTGTCTAAGAATCCGTAAAAGAGGAAATGGATGTCTCATTAGGCAAGATGACTTGTATTTGCTTACACTATGACTAAGGCAAAAAGATAATTTAGGAAAGTGGAATTGTTCTAGGGAGAACAATAAGAAGCTGCATCTGGGCTCCACATTTCTGCCATCCAGGCAAGCCTTCTCATTGAAAGAAGAATTTCCTAACTTCTAACTTCATGAACATTGTTCCCAGAGAGGAGTGGTATTGACCCTCACTAACAAAGAATTCAATACAATTCAGCATATGCTTGATGCAAATCATTATCAAGTTGATAGGGCTTTATGCGTGGCAAATTGCTTTCACAGTGCAAGGCCCCCTACCCAATGTAGGTGAGACACATGAATAAAATATGATCCCTGCTCAGAAGGGTTCCATAATCCATGGTAGAAAATAGACACATGCATAAATAATTCTAACTCAAGATAGACCCTGATATGTACTTTATTAGAGATATAAAGGAAATGCTAGGAGAACAGTGCAGAGGGAGAGATTACTTCCAATAGGGTTGTAAATGAAGGTTTTTTGCAAAAGTGAGAATTTGCCAGGCCTATTGCTAATAGCAAATGTAATTTGTCACCTACTTTACATAGATTATTTCTTTTATGTTTAATTCTCACAATAATCCAAAGAGGAAGTAGAACATGAAGGAAAAAGCTGGAACATACAGGAAATTTATTGGGTTAAAGGTACATGTAGCAGGAGTTGATGCTGCTATTTACCTAGAGCAAACCAGAGTTGCCCATGTGAGAAGCATCTAGATTTTAAATCACTGCCAGTAATTGGAGAGTGTGCCCTATGGCTTTTGATTTGGGGCTCATAAAGCAGATTTTATGCATGTCTCATAGACTGTATTTTAAGTCTGGTGATACTAACGTGCCTTTCAGATTTGGAAAAGATCCTTCTCAGGATTTTCATATAATGTGGTAGCCAACAAGGGGAAAAATGGAAATTTCATTTTATTGTGTTGAACCCCATGAGATTGTCATCTTTATAGGAATATTGACATTTTCATGTAATTCGACCTAAATGTACATAGATAACATTAGGCAGCTATTATTTGACTTTAGGACAGAAGGTGACATGATCAGATTTGGGTTTTGAATGGGTAAGCATGGGAATTTTAGAGGGTGCACTGGCCTGAAGGCAGGAAAGACCTAATACAGTGATATTGGTGAGAGATGATAAAGCCTGAATGAGTCTCCTGCATTAGGTGTGGGCTTCTTCAGGGCAGATACCATGTTTCTTGTAAATGTCTACTAAGAATGGAATACGTGCCCAAAAGAGAATTATTAAGTGAATAATGAGACCGTAAGAGTAGAGAGGAAAGAAAAGACATAAGAGATATTCTCCTTGTAGGATCTACTTGAATGTAGAGATAGGAACAGGATGAAACAAAATAAGAATGCTTTTAAGTTGTCAAGGAAATGTCAAGAAGAAAGGAAGAATCAGCAAATAATGTCAGTGGTTCACCTTCTGCTAGTGATTTCTCCAGGCTTCTTCCATTGGCTGACATCTTTGACAGGGAAAATTTAGAATTTTGAAATGTTATGTTAAACCAACACTTCAAAGATATTGGGGGATGGAGTTCTGAATGCTTCATTTCCAGGTGTAGTTTCCAAGTGCAGAGTTCCTGGCTGTCCCCACTTGCCCTCTCACTTCTGGCCTCTCTGACCTTGGAAGCTCCTTGTCTTCCAGTGTCTTTTCCTAGTGCATGGCAAGGTAACCAGGTCTAATAATGTTGTCCTTTAAAATCTAGCACTGGAATTAACTAGAGAAGTCAATGCAGTGTATCCCAAAGTTTGTTCCTATTCCAAAAGACATTAATAAGTGTAAAATATATATTTTTAAATTTTTATGTACAAATAAACTTAGGAAATGTTGAGTTAAATAAAATTTAAAGTACTTTTTCCTTTCTTAAACACTGCTTCTCTCAGATTTTTGCAAAGTGCGTGGTGAATCTCCAAAATGGGATGAGACTCTGAAATGTTCCCTAAACTTCATTTACCACTAAACCTTTTTCTTAATGAACATTTCATGTGTCTAGTGTTTTATGTCATACACTTAAGGAAATGTTGATCTAAGATTGTTTATCTGATGTATTTATTACTCTTTTAGTTCGGGGATGTTCCCTTATTGTTGGCTAAATTTTTAATATTAATTTTGGGTAATTACAGCAGAAATCCACCAAAGGTTTATAATTAGGTATCAGTATAATTATAATATTTTTTTTTAAAGCCTAACTCTAGGAAAAAAATTTAAAAGGAATCATTCCACATTATCAGCAGTAGTCATTTTAGTATAGTGGGAATATATAATTTTTTCCCTTTATTTCTTTCCCAAATACTATTTAAGAATATGTCTTTAATATAAATAGGAAAAAAAAAGGAAGAAGGATAGAAGAGAGTGAAAGGAAGACAATAAGACTCAAATTTATGAGGATATTTTTCTTACATAGGTTTCTTCCATTTCATTTTTTATGACTGAATATATTGCAGTTCTTACCTTGATCCTTCAGATTGCATTTTGCAGTTATTAGTAGGCACTGTTGGGTGGTAGAAAGGACCTGGGATTTGGAGACTTAGAGGATTTAGGCTTTAATCCTAGCTCTCCTGCTTAAAAAAGAAAAACAAAAACCAAAACTTTGGTAAGATGTATTTCTGTGCATGCCACTGTGTTCTTCTAGTTTTTCACTATTTTTCTGTGATCTTAATAAGCTACTTAACCTGAGCTTCAGGTAGCTCATCTGTTAACTCTCAAAGGATTTTATAATACCACCCTGCTAAACATAAAATCTAATATTTATGTGAAGTAGCTTTTTAAAATATATTTTCTTCTTTTTTAAAAAACTATTTTCATTACAAAAAATACATTTTTATTGTTGTATGTGTTTGTAACTTACAAAACACAGAGAATTCATCATAAAATCATAAACAGCATCCATGACCTTACCACCCAGCAATATCTACTTTGTTGAATCTGCTTCACATTTGCTTGTCTGTATCTTACTACACTGTAAGAAAGGTAAAAGCAGGGATTCCACCTGCTTGTATCCTACTGTGTGTTCCAAGCACATGGCAAGGTGAGGAGGTACTTAATAAATTTGTTGAATGGATACGATGAAAGCATGGCTTCTTTATCATCTTTCTCAAACTTCTCTTATTTGTGACTTACGCTGGATCTGTTCCATGTCTGAAGAACAGGCCTTCTCAAACTTTATACCCTTCTCTTTTTTTCAGAGCCTGGCTGCTCTTTGCCACCTGGTCCCTCAACCACCTGGGGAGGCTTCTGTGATAGCCTTCCACCACTCCAGTGCACGCTTGTAGCGTGATAGAATTTTAGATACGGGTGGATCCAGGGAATTTTCTGTTCTGCAGTTTCCAAGAGGGAATTCTGAGGCATCACGAAAGAGGTAGGTGAGAGTGATAGTGATGGTTCTTAGTGGAGAGCGGACTCATTTTAAAACTCCTCTAGCCCCTACACCAAAATGTAACATTTAGAACTTGATTGTATACTCTTCAGATATTCCTATCCACACGTAGAGAATTCAGCTTGAGGAGGACTTTAATTTAAATCCCTGCTCCAATTTCTGAGGTATGTCTTTGCTTCTACAAGGAGTGGCTTAGGTTTTGTAGGCTTTCCTCTCTGCTGACACTACCAGGAAGAGAGCCCTCAGGGGTCATCTTCACAGCTGTGACATTGGCGTCCATTGATTTCAGTTTTCCTCTCTGAATAATCTGGCCTGCTTCCTTCACATTCCTTTCAGTTTTAATGTTTTTTAAAATATGAAATGTTCTATTATATAAACAATGAGTATCATCTATGTGTGTTTTTATGAGCATAATCTTAACAGGAGCTAGGGAAGCTGAAGGAGGCCAAACAACACCCATGTTACAAAGCAACTCGTGAAGCCTAATTACCTAGTGTTCTAATAACTCTTATTAGTGCTTGAAACTACTGTGTCCATTTTAATGGAATTGGTGTGGTTTTGGCATAAATCAATGTTATTTTGGTGCTCAGCTCCACAAAAAAGTTTCCCCTTAAAATTGATAATAAGTTTTCACATTCAAGAGGTTTAGTATGGAAAGACAGGAGAGTCTGTCATGTCTTCATGCCTAATTTTCTGTTGTCTATTATGAAGCCAACAGTCAGTTTAGTGATCTTCATCACAGGATTCTCAAGCCCCCAGCATGGCTGGTCACATGAAAACACACAATGTGGACAGTCTGGGTTCTAAACAAATGCAAGAATTCTGGGAAAATTTTAGAAACATTTCTGCATTGCAAACTGCTCCAATCACATAACCTCTCATTTCTAAAGCATTCTTGCCTCCTTTTGTACAGCAATCATACTTGTATGAATTTTTGTGCAACTTGTGTGTTTTTATTTTTCAATATGGTGCATTTTCATGTAATGTGTAGATCGTTACTGTAGTCAAGGTGTCAGGAAACAAGTAAGCGGTATATATTGTGGACCACACATCTTCAAACACATTATACCCTTCCCATTATTTCCCCTCAATCCTAGGGATGGCCAAAATTAATTTGCATATGTAATGCATGCTTTAAAAACAAATAATAAAAAAGAAACAAATGGAGAAAATCTGGCGACATCTTTAAAAGGGGCTTTTAAGGCAGCAAACAGCAATTGCAACACAACGGTGGCCATGCACACATCAGCCTACACACCTGCCGACTTGCTGTCCAGGAGCACCGGTGGCCCGGGCGCCCTCTGCGCTCTGCGCGCAGCCGCATGACATTGCAGGCACCCAGGCCAGCGCGCCCCTCCGCTCACCGAGGAACCTGCGCCCTCCTTGCTGGTGCGGTCCACCTGCGGACCCCGGGGCCCAAGAGCACTTCTCAGGCCGGGGTTCGCCGCAGAGGCGGTTCCGAAGGCAGGAGAGGAAAAGGGGAAACGCCCGTGACTCCACTTGGATTCGCCGCTGGCATACCGGCGGGACGGATTCCAATCTCTACTGCAGACTTGAGAACCCTAATCCTGGCAGATCTCCCAGGGTGGGGCCAGAGGGGTGTTCTTGTCCCTGAAGCACCCAGGGCCAGCAGGAGTCAGGTGCAGTGGGAGCCCGCAAGCCTGTTCCTCGCCCTGGAGCACAGCTCAGTTCCACACAGTTCTAACCCCACTTTCAAGACCTGCTACTGGCATCTCTGTTTATTATCATTCACTAATTTTTTGTTTCAAACCAGCAGTATTATTTTCCCACTATTGCCACTCCTAAATAAATAACCTTTTATTGTGGAGCATTGCACCAGATTTTGGGATCAAACCTCCCCAACCTACCTACCTACCCCTCAGTCTCTTATTTATGGTGTCCTATAGTCCAAGGTGCTAAAAATTTCTCAAAAACACTGCTGGCTCTTTATGCAGTGTAAAGTATTGCTTATCATTTAGCCTTTTCTCTCCAATTGTATGCAGCATGAATCACACTAAGAGCACAGCTTGGAAGTTACAACCTTGTTAATTAACATATTTTCCTCATCTCTTCTGTGAGTCACAATCACGTGAAACCTGCTGAGAGTTAGAAATAATGTACACAGCACATACCTTTTCTAAATGGAGATGAAAATAAATAACTAAATAACTAACTAACTAAATAAATAAATGGAGATGAATTCTTCTCCCTCCATCCCAGTTTCTACCGGGGATTAGTGAGTAATACTTTAAAAGTATGCAGCTATTAGAGATGGGGGCATACCAACGGAAAAAGTTGCTGATTTGATTCGGTTCAGTGCTCCGTCAATTCAGCTAATTAATAAAATAATAGTAATAATAATAATACAAAGTGCAGAAATATAATGACTGGTGCCTTTTCCTGCCAGGGAGCAAGGCATAAGTGAGGTGTGGCCAAAGATGAAAGGACACAGGTAGAAGATGGAGAGCCAGGGTTCCATATTGGAAGGAATGGCCTAGAGTTTCCAGCTCTCTTCCCTTTTCCTGAAAGGGAAGTCAGCTGAAGATGTCTCACTGCCTGCCCCATCTTTGGGGTGGGTATTGGGGAGCTCCCCTTCCAAGGTTGTGGGATTCCAAAGAACTTCCTACCAGGATTAACTCCACCTAGCAGTTTCTTCACAGCTCAGTGCCTCTCACCTCTCCAGCTGGCCACATCGCTCCGCCCACCCCTCCCTGGTCCACAGCCAGGAGGGGTGCTGAAGCAGCCATGTCTTCCCAAGTTTCCTGGAGCTGAAAGGTGTCAGTATTCCAGCTTCTCCTGTCTCCAAACAAGTGTCTGGGCCTTTAAAATTTTTAAAATTTTGAAGTGCCTCCCCAACCCCAGCCTTACCATGAAAATATAGGAAATGGGGAAGTTACACTATTTTTATATAAAATTTACCTGGAATCTGATAAAGTGCTTTGGACTTTGGTCCAAAGTGCTTTGGTCAGCTTCTAGTGGAAATATGAATATGACTTCTAAATAAATGCTATTTAAATTTAGTCATATGAACATTGAGAAGTGGCATAATGATGCAGTTGTTCAGAGCATGGAGTTTGAGATAGGCTGCTGGGTCTAAGCCCAAGTGTAGCCATTTTTCATCACATGTCTGAGAAAATCGGTTAGCCTTTCTTTGCCTCAATTTCTTCAAATGCAAAATGACATTAGTAATAGTAATAATAATAGTAATTATACCCAGCTCATAGAGGATCAAATGAATTAATATATGTAAACTACTTAGAAGCATGCCTGACACGTATAGGGGTTCCATAAATGTTAGCCTTTTTATGATCCTGGAACCTTGTGTGTGATGAAGACAGAGGACTGGGGAGGGTAAGTGGAAGGAACTTGGAATTCTGCATCCCTAGGCTGGCCTTATCACTTATTAGCTGTGTAGGTATGGAAAAGTTACAAACCATTTTAAGTCCAATTTTGTACATTTGTAAAATGGCAGTAATAGAAGTATGTATTCATAAAATTGTGGTGAGAAGTAAATAAAATATTGTATATAAAGCCCTGACACCTAATGAGCTATCCATAACTATTACTTCTTTTATTCCTCTGGCTCTACTTACAAGCTGCATTACTTTGGGCATACTTCATTCATGGAGTGGGGAAAGGGAGGTAAACTAATACCTATTGTTAGAGTTGCTGTGTAGCTTCAGTTAAAGAATGACAGGGACTTAGAACAAGGCTGGGCAGATAGTAAATGCTCAGAAACATTAGCTTACTTTATTCTATCCAGAGATATTTAGATCTGGACCCTGGATTAGTGGAAAAGACAGAAGGAAAACAGAGAAGAGGTGCCCAGTGGTGAAGAAAGGAGCACACAGACTTCATTCAGGTTCTCTGGGAAGTTCTCTCCTCAGAGTCCACTATTTATTCCAGCCCACCTCCCAGGCTTTGCCATATGTCTTAGTCCATTTGGGCTACTGTAACAAAAATACCATCGACTAGAGCCATCCACACATTTAATGCAATCCCTATCAAAATTTTTCATCAACGTTTTTCAAAGGAATGGAACAAATAATCCTAAAATTTATATGGAACCAGAAAAGACCCCAAATAGCCAGAAGAATGTTGAAAAAGAAAAGCAAAGCTGGTGGCATCACAATTCCAGACTTCAAGCTCTATTACAAAGCTGTCATCATCAAGACAGTATGGTACTGGCACAAAAACAGACACATAGATCAATGGAACAGAATAGAGAACCCAGAAATGGACCCTCAACTCTATGATCAACTAATCTTCGACAAAGCAGGAAAAAATGTCCAATGGAAAAAAGACAGTCTCTTCAACAAATGGTGTTGGGAAAATTGGACAGCCACATGCAGAAGAATGAAACTGGACCATTTCCTTACACCACACACAAAAATAGACTCCAAATGGTTGAAAGACCTAAATGTGAGACAAGAATTCATCAAAATCCTTGAGGAGAACACAGGCAGCAACCTCTTTGACCTCAGCTGCAGCAACTTCTTCCTAGAAACATCGTGAAAGGCAAGGGAAGTAAGGGCAAAAATAAACTGTTGGGACTTCATCAAGATAAAAAGCTTTTGCACAGCAAAGGAAACAGTCAACAAAACCAAAAGACAGAATGGGAGAAGATATTTGCAAATGACATATCAGATAAAGGGCTAGTATCCAAAATCTATAAAGAACTTACCAATTTAACACCCAAAGAACAGATAATCCGATCAGGAAATGGGCAGAAGACCTGAGAGGCATTTCTGCAAAGAAGACATCCAAATGGCCAATAGACACATGAAAAAGTGCTCCACAGCACTCGGCATCAGGGAAATCCAAATCAAAACCTCAATGAGATACCACCTCACACCAGTCAGAATGGCTACAATTAACCTTAGCTCAGGAAATGACAGATGTTGGCGAGGATGTGGAGAAAGGGAAACCCCTCCTATACTGTTGGTGGGAATGCAAGCTGGTGCAGCCACTCTGGAAAACAGTATGGAGGCTCCTCAAAAAGTTGAAAATAGAGCTACCCTACAACCCAGCAATTGCACTGTTGGGTATTTACCCCAAAGATACAAATGTAGGGATCCCAAGGGGCACATGCACCCCAATGTTTAGAGCAACAATGTCCACAATAGCCAAACTATAGAAAGAGCCTAGATGTCCATCGACAGATGAACGGATAAAGAAGATGTGGTATATACATACAATGGAATATTATGCAGCCATCAAAAAATGAAATCTTGCCATTTGCAACCATGTGGATAGAACTTTTTTTTTTTTTTTTTAATGAAGCTGCTTGTTCTTTATTTGGAAATAGAAGCAAAGCTCTAAAAAACCAGGTCATGATCACGGCCAGTGGCATTGGTTTAGCCACAATGTAAAAGTTTTGAGGCCGTGCCTTAGGTTTTCCCAGAATGCCTTAGTGATGCCATCCAAGATCATTAAGCACTTGTTTGTTCCTAGACTGAGGCTTTTATCCGCCCAGGCACGGCCTCTGCAACTGATGGGTGCTCTGACCACAGACATTCTAGTGCCTATGACAAGGAACTACAGCTTGTAATGGAATTTTCAGCTTGCTGGCAACTTCCCAGAGGCAGAAATATCTTTGGCAGGAAACCGTCTCTTCTGTCACCTTGGCCATGAGGGCCTGCTTCAGGCCTTGAGTCAATATCCATAGCAGTGGACACTTCCCCTGTAGTCATTCCCCGCCCTGGGGAGACAAGAGAAGAAGGGGGCATTTCTTAGGAGGCCCATTGGTGCCCCACCGTGTCCACCTGCGGCCTGGAGGTGCCAGTTCTCTGTCTTCTGGTGCCCTGGTGGTGGGCCTTAGGTCTGGATGCCTACACGACACCCTGGGCGCCGGAAGTCAGCCTCCCTGGCAGCCTGGATGCTATAACCAACACAGGCCACATGGAACCAGACGTCACAACCATCACATTATGCTAAGTGAAATAAGTCAATCAGAGAAAGGCAAGTATCATATGATCTCACTGATATGAGGAATTTGAGAAGCAAGACAGAGGATCATAGGGAAAGGAAGGGAAAATGAAACAAGACGAAACCAGAGAGGGAGACAAACAATAAGAGATTCTTAATCTCAGGAAACAAACTGTGGGTCCTGGAGTGGAGGAGGGTAGGAGGGACAGGGTGGCTGGGTGATGGACATTGGGGAGGGTATGTGCTATGGTGAGCACTGTGAATTGTGTAAGACTGTTGAATCACAGATCTGTACCCCTGAAACAAATAATACATTATGTGTTAATTAAAATAAAATAAATAAATAAATAAATCACCAAAGCTTATAATCAAAATTTAAAAAAAAAACAAGCAAACAGCAAAAAAAAATACCATCGACTAGGTGGTTTAAACAACAAACATTTATTTCTGATAGTTCTGGAGGCTGGGAAGGTCAGATTTGGTGTCTGGAGAGAGCCCACTTCCTAGTTCACAAATGGCTATTATTGGCCAATGTTTTAAGGTTAAAACAGGATATGTTTTGGCCATAGGTGTCTGAGAAAAAAAAATCTTCCAACAAATTTAGTTTCTGGGGAAAAAAAATCTGTTTTTTTTTTAAGGATGAGGAAGGATGGAAATGAGGACTAATTCCCTAGACTGCCTGTAGGATATGAAGACCTGCTTCCTAAGCAGAGGCAGGCTGCTGAGCATTTTAGATCCACTGATTACACAATCTGTTGTAACATAAGCAGATATCAATTTTAAGCTCAAAATGGATTTTCCTAGTGGGTCATGTGTAAAAGCTCTTTCCAAATGAAAAATAAAAATCTGATTGTAGTTAACTCTCAACTATTTTAGCTGAATAGAACTACGAAAGAGATTGATTCAGGTAGAGAAGTTAACTGGTTTTCCTTTTTGTCACCAAAAGCAAAAATAAGTATATGTGGTTTAGTTACCTGATTAATCCAGGGAGAGGTCTCAGTTATGCTGGTGATTGTACTTGCATTAAAATGGTTGAGAAACACTTTTTTATGTTAAAATTATGGTTTTACTTTCATGGAAAATAACCCTGTACACACTGAATTTGTTTGTTTGTAGGCAAGATTTTAATTAGCACTATAGTAAGAGAGATTCCTGGAGGGGGCCTGGCAGAGAGCGCTGGGGCCTTCAATACATTCATACATTTACTTACCAGATTCATTTATGACATACTGCAAAAATAATAGGAATCGTGCAGATTATTTGGAACCAGCACTATTGCTAATTTCCAAAGAGAGGAGTAAAAAGCTTTGACCTAAGTTCCTGGAACATTTGTGTGACTGCTAATTTGAATTCCAGAGATACTTTTGCAAAAGGTAAAAGGGCTTTCCCCATCCCCACCCCATCCTGCAGCTTCTATTCACTGACAGAATTTTGAAGTAACATTAAATAATTTATAATTTTCAGCCACATTTAATTAATTTTCCACCTCATTACTGTTTACAAATGCTACCGCATATTGAATAATGACTGTTTGTTTGTTTGCTGGATACACCATTATGGTCAGAATAAAAGCTGCACATTTGCAAATATAAGGAAGTGTTGTTTAAGGAACCAAAAAAGGGGGAAGCTTCACTTATTCTATAGACTGTAATTGCATAATTAAGAATTTTCATAACAATTTAAAACAGAAGTTCTTAACCTGAAGTCTCTGAATTATAGGTCAATTCTTAGGCTGCAGGGTCTCTAAATCTATTGATATTGTAGGCAGAATTTCAAATAAGTGTGCATATATGCTTTTTACCAATTTTTTTCTCACTTTTGTCAGATTCCCAATAGTGTTCAAAATTCAAAAAACCAATTAAGAATTATGCTAAATTGTAAATAAAAAATCAATGAAGATACAGATAATTTTTGAAAGCTGCCTTAGAATTAATTTTCTCCCAAATGATAACTTCAGGATGTTGGAGTGCAACTCTCCAAATGAATATATTTAAGTGCTTATTACCAGCAAAGAATCTTTTTTACTGTGCACTGCCTTGGTATAGACTTGTTCTAGTGTTTAAGGCATGGTCTTTGTCCTATTGAATAATGACAGCTATTTGTAAAATTGATGATGTGAAAAAATAGAACAAACTTGCTATTTCACAGGGAATCAAACATTTTGGTTGTCAAAACATTATCTTATAAAACTTAATAAACATGGATAAGCAAATTTCCAGCAATTTAATACCATGTTTCTCTGTCGCTTTTGTTTAGCACTTTAGTTTCCCAATTGCTTTCATACCCATTATCTTGTTTGATCTTCACAACTATATTTTGATGCATATGTGGCAGGAATTATAATGCTGTTGTTGTTATAGGTAAGCGAAGTGAAGTTGTTGCATAAATTGACCACAGCTAATAGGAGCCAGATTTGTTGCAGGTCTTTTGACTTATAAAAATGTGTGTGTGTGTGTGTGTTATTGCACTGCAGCATGTTGCTTTTCTATATGTAACAATGACAGGTATTATTCTTACCCTAATAATTCAGGTTATGTTGATTATTCCTGTGACTATTGCTATCACTGTACAGTTCAAAATAAAACCTCTCACACATTAAGCCTTCTAGTAATTTGGATTCTAAATAAGGTGATATAGGCTGTCACAATATTATTTTCTAATAATAAAAGTGGTTGTAGATCACAGTTCATTGTACATAATGTGGCATGTTTCAGGGTCATTTTTAGTCATATCAATAAAATCACTAACTTTATCACCTAGTCCCTAACTTACATAGCTAACACTTTTCTATGTTTTGTTTCTTTGTCACATATAATAAGAAAGGATATTAATTTCTGCAAAACAGCAGCATAAAATAAATGTTTATGGGATAGAGATGTGGGAAAATTGTTCAGACGATATACATATGCCTGTTTTGTGTTATAAAATTATAAGTTTAGTTCAAAATCATTGACTGAGTACCTAAATTGCCAGGCACAGTGATAGATTCTATGGATAAAATGGTAAATATGATGAACTCTGTCCCACCTCTCAAGGAACTTGTGTCTAATGGAGATTTGGATTGCGTCAATCCACATTTTAAAAATATGCACTATATATGTGTAAAGTAGTGGAAGCCAGGATATCTGGAGATTGGTATAAATCTCTTTCCACCAACTAACTTCATGTTATGGATAGAAGCCACAGAAAGTCCAGGTTTGGTCTTTCTAGTTATCAGCACTGCAAAGATGGAAACTTCCCCCCTCTTGAGGATAGCAAGTTCTTTGCTATGAAAGGTCTTCCAGCAGAGATTTGATGAGCTCTTGGGAGGATTGGAGAGCAGCATTTAAACATCAGTGAGTAGTCATCCTAAAAAAAAGGCAAAGTTTTCTTCCAAGCCTGAGGTCTTGTGACTTGACAAATGCTTTAACTCAATGTGCCTTAAATTTCTTCACCTTTTGAAATGAACTAAAATATTTTATCTATCTACATCATAGGATGGCTTTCTAAATACTTTGACAAATATATAGAGGTGTAAAATTTTTGAAGGTGAGTAATTTGTCTTGCAAATTTTTTGCTTACTTATAGTTTTGTTTTTTAAAAAAGAAAATCAATTAGTTTATATACTTCTGCAAACTAAAAAAAGGCTTGAGTTGGCTTTTTCTTGATAAAATTTCTTGTTACTACTGAAAAAAATCATTAATACAAACTCATTAAATTTACTTTTGTTATTAGTTTATTTAAGGTAATCTGGAGGGAAAATAAAAATAGATATTCATATAGCCCTTTTAGGACAGACTTATTGGGGCGCCTGGGTGGCTCAGTCAGTTTAGGGTCTGCCTTTGGCTCAGGTCATGATTCCAGGGTCCTGGGATCGAGCCCCGCATCGGGCTCCCTGCTCGGCGGGAGGCCTGCTTCTCCCTCTCCCACTCCCCCTGCTTGTGTTCCCTCTCTCACTGTCTCTCTCTCTGTCACATAAATAAATAAAATTAAAAAAAAAGACAGATTTATTATGGCCTATTATAATTTATATACAATAAAATCCTCCTTTATGACAATTAAATGAAGCAAATTTACAGAATTGTACATTCATAAACCAAATCTAATTTTAGAACTTTCTACCACCCAAAATATCCCTCAAATCTGTTTGCAGTTACTCCTTATTCCAAACCTCAGGCCAAGAGAACCACTGATTTACTACTTACTGTTTTTATAGATTTATTCTTCCTGGAAGTTTCAGATGAATAGAGTCATATGCTCTAGTCTTGAGAGTATGGCTAGAGAATCACCTATGTTAGAACATACATTCATATTTTACTCCTTTTTATTGTTGAATAATATCCCATGTATGGATGTGCACATTTTTTTTGTCCATTCATCACTTGCTAGACATTTGCATTGTTTGCAGTTTTTGACTGTTATGAATACCAGTGCTGTGAACATTCATGTGCAGATCTTTTGTGGACATTTCTTGTAGGTAAGTAGATATCTAACAATATAATTACTGGAATGTATGATGAGTTTATGTTTAATATTTTAAGAAACTTCCCTATATTCCAAAGTGGCTATACATTTTACATTCTCACCAACAATGCATGAGGGTATTGGTTTCTCCACACCCTTACCAGCACTTGGCCTTGTCAGTCTTTTTGATTATAGCAATTCTAGTTGACATGTAGTTATATCTCATTGTGGTTTTAATTTCCATTTCCCTAGTGACCAAGGATATTGAACATCTTTTCAGTACTTATTAGCCGTATATATATTTTTTGATAAAATATTTATTCACATCTTTTGCCCATTTTTTAATTGGGCTGTTTATGTTTTTACTATTAAACTGAATAACTTATTTATATATTCTGGATTTAATTTTCTTAACAAGGCCATTGAGCAGAAGTTTTTTATTTTGATGAAGTCCAATTTATTACTTTCAGTTTGGGGAATTATGCTTTTGTTGTCTTTATTCAATCCTTACCTAACCTTGAGTATCACTGATTTCTTGTGTTTTTTTCTCTTAGACATCTTATAGTTTTAGGGTTTACATCTAAGTCTGTGATCTATTTTGAGTTAATTTTTGCATTTAATATCCAGTAAGATTTAAGTGTTTTTTTTTCCTGGTTTTGTTTTTTGTTTTTGTTTTTCTTTTACATATGGAAATCCAATTGTTCTAGCACTATTTGTTGCAAAAAAATCTGTGCTATCTCTACTCAATTGCTCCTGCACCTTTGTTAAAAATCAGTTGTCTGTAAATGTTTGAATCAATTTCTGGTCAATCTATCATGTTTCATTGATCTATTTGTCTGTCTTTATGCTAACCCCACACTGCTTTACTGTAGCTGTATAGGAAGTTTTGAAATTGGGTAATGGAAGTCCTCCTATATTCTTCTTCTTTGTCAAATTTGCTTTGGCTATTCTATGTCAAATTTGCATTTCTGTACAAATTTTAATATCAACTTGTCAATTTCTAACAAGTTTTCTGGGATTTTTGATCAGGATTGTGTTGAGTCTATAAATTAATTTGGGGACAATTGGCTTCTTATTATTGAGTTTTCTGATTAATGAACATAGTATATTCTATATTTATTTAGGTCTTTAATTTCTCTCATCATTGTTTTATTGCTTTCAGTGTACCAGTCTTTCACATTTTTTGTCAAATTTATCTCTAAAAATTTCATATTTTTAGATACTATTGTTAATGGCATTAGTTTTAAGTATTAATTTCTGATAGTATTGTGCTAAAAGGTGCAAGTAATATTTTTTTATGTATTCCTGTTGAATCCTGTAATTTGCATAAGCTCACTTACTACTTTTAGTAGTTTTTTGGAGATTTCACCAGGTTTTCAACATAGATGATCATGCCTGTGAATAAAGAAATGTTAATTATTCCTTTCCAGTGTGGATGCCTTATATTTCTTTGTATTTCCTTATTGCACTGGCTAAACCCTCCAGTAAAATGTTGAATAAAAGTGGTTAGAGCAGATGTCCTTGTCTTATTTTTAATCTAAGGAGGAAAGTACTTAGTCTTTCACCGTGGTAGCTATAGGCTTTTCATTGATGTTCTTTATCAGATTAAGAGAGTTCCCTTCTATCTCTACTTTGCTGAGAGTTTTTGTCAGGAATGACTGTGAAATTTTGTCAGATGCTTTTCTGCATCTATTAAAATGATCATTGTGGTTTTCTTTTTCTTTTCTGTTTTTTCTAGTTTGTTAATATGGTGAATTATATTGATTGATTTTGAGATGTTAGTCCAACTTTACAGTCTTTAGGATAAACCAGTTGGTCATAATGTATTATGCTTTTTAGATATTGTCAGATTCAGTTTGCTAAAATTTTGATAGAAAATTTTTATTTATGTTTTTTTTTAAGATTTTTATTTATTTATTTGACAGAGAGAGACACAGCGAGAGCGGGAACACAAGCAGGGGGAGTGGGAGAGGGAGAAGCAGGCTTCCCACCGAGCAGGGAGCCCGATGTGGGACTCGATCCCAGGACCCTGGGATCATGACCTGAGCCGAAGGCAGACGCTTAACGACTGAGCCACCCAGGCGCCCAAAATTTTTATTTATGTTTATGAAGGATGCTAGTATATATATATATTTTACAATTGTTTGGTTTTGGTAGCAGGATGTAGTATGAGTTGGGAAGTATTCTCTCTTCTTTAATTTTCCTGAAATAGTTTGTGTAGAATTGATATTATTTCTTTTTAATAATTGGTAATATTCACTGGTATGCCATTTGGGCCTGGAGTTTTCATTGTGGGAAGATTTTAAACTATAAATTCAATTACTTTAATAAAAATATGTAATTATCCATGTTATTTTTTACTTCTTGGTTGATTGTTGATGGTTAGTATCATTCAAAGAATTTGTCAATTTCATCTAAGTTGTAGATTTTATTGACATAAAGTTGTTTGTTATTTATGTATTAATGTTCACACATCATCATTTTAATATCTATAGAGTCTATTGTTACTAACCCTTTATTGATCCTGATATTGATAATTGTGTCTACTGTCTTTTTTTCCCCTCATTGTTCTGGCTAGAGGTTTATTAATTTTACTGATTTTTCTCAAAGATCCAGCTTTAGGTTTTATTGATTATTCTCTGTTGACTTTTTGTTTTCTATTTCATTGTTGATAACACTGATAACATTCATTTCATTACACAGTTTTCAATTAGCCCTGGCAGCTTTCTTTTCTCTGCTTTTCTCCTTTATAACTCGATCGCAGTGCTGGCTAAGAAGTTCCATTCCTTCTGGCAAAGATGCCTCTGTGCAAAGGTTTTTGGGGATGACTAGCCTAAAGATGGTTCCTTCCAGCTGCAGTTTAAAATGTTGAGCTGAAAAGAGAGCCTAATTCACTTGATTTCTGATCTCTATGATAGCATATCCCTCCCTAAGCAGTGGGAGAGTCAAGGTCAGCTGCAGCTAATCATCGTAGGATTTGAACTTCAAAAAAATGGAAATAGAAGATTTTCACAGAGAGCCCTTATATCCTTTTGCTTCCTTTCCAAGACTTACAAGAGCTTTTTTTTTTTTTTTTCAATCTCAGGGCAGAATGAAATCATTATTCAGCCTTGTCCTAAGGGGGTAAGAATCTAGCTAAATATCCATTTAAAAAATATTTCCTTTTCTTAAATGTATATTCCTCAATGGATTTTGTGAGGATTACTGAGCTCCTGTTTTTGTTTTTGTTTTTCATTTTTCCTTTTTCGTAAAATAGACTAGGCTCCTTAGAGGAAAATAATTCAATAAAATACTTGTCTAAAGCGTGAGGTTTAGAAGACATCTGTTTAAGAAGGTTAGACAAAGAGAAAAGGGAGGAAATGACTTACACATCAAGGATACTACATTTAAGCATGCCCACTCATTTTGTGGATGAAGACATACTGGCAAATCTATTAGGCCTGCAGAGAAGGCTTTGGGCTCTGGGCCATGTTGCCTGGATTCAAATCCTGGTTCTTCCCTTTACTGGCTGAGCAATCTTGGCCAAGTTACATAACTTTTCTTTATCTCTATTTCCCCATTGGTAAGTGGGAGTAGTGGTAGCACCTCTTTTATAGGTTTGATATGAAGATAATTCAAGTTAATATTTATAAAGCACTTAGAATAGTTCCTGGTATCCAGAAAGTACTATATAAATATCATATAAAATATGCATTTTAAAATATATTTACTGGGAAATATAACCGTTTGCTGACCCAAGAATCACTCCATGTTCGGAATTGTCATTTTATGCAAATGTTATGAAGGTTGAGCTCTATTGGGAAATGTAGTTCAAATACCTGTAAAAGGACTTGCATAGAAAAGTTTCTTGTCTCCTACTACAATAAATTAACAAAGCATTTTTTCATGAAAAATGTATTGAGGGCTTCCTGGATATTAAGCACAATGTAAGGTTCTAGGAATTTAAAGATGAAAAAAGCCTGAGTTTCACTTAAGGAGCATTGTAGTTAGCAGACCAATATGTGGATCGTTTTAAAACAGTGTGCAGATGCAGTAGCAAGAATATCTCTAAGAAGTGCCAGATAAAAGTTTCTAACCCAGGTGTATGTGTATATGTAGAGGCAAGGGTTTGGAAAGTAGGTCAAAGAAAACCTGCTGGAGTTGGTGAGTGTAAGTCAATCAAGCCATTAGGAGGGAAAAGGTGTTCCTGGCAGAGGGAGAGAAACAGCACTGTGGTTCAGGGTACAAAGTAAGTCATATGTTCAGCACTGCTGGAGCTTAGTAAGAAAGCTGCAGCTCTGCAATTTTGGGAACATTACCCTCTTTTGCTAACAGTTTTTACCAGTGATCTCTTTAGATAGGGCAGTGTTGTCTTTAAAGAGCTAATAAGCAAGTAAAGGACAGTGGTTGCCAGGGTGGAGGCTGGGTCCTGCAGGTTGACCATATCCTGTTGGGTCATTCTAGGTTCTGGAACTGTACTCAAGCTCTGAAGTTCAAGACGCAATTTTATTACATCTCTGACAGCTGAACTGAATCTCAGGGTTGATACATAATAACTAGATTCATAAGAAGCTGATTTTCAACCAGATGTCATATTATGAATACACACAGAACTCTAAATCTTACACATAGTAAGATTTAGCCATCCTACCACGTGGTCAAAGTGCTTCCAGTCCCCACTGTGTTGGGAAAATCCATTTAGGAAATCAGATTAGAGATCAGAATGCTGACTGGTCAGCATCATAACCAAACAAAGATCATAGACATTCTTGGAGGACATTTCAAACACCCTAGATTAGTGGAGTACCCACTCTTTCTTCAATCTGCAAATATCTCTACCTCAATGACATATATTGTTCCATGAGTGTGGGAAGACAACTGAATAAAATTTGATAATTTATTGCTTCATGGCTTCCTAGTTTTAGAAGTGTGCAAGATAATGGACTTATTTTAACATGACCTTATCTCTGACTATTACAAAATCATTGACTTGGCAACAGCTTTTTCAAGTTATGTATGTTGTGTTGTATTAAAGAAACACTGTGGTCTTCTTGATTGGATGTGGGGAGGAAGGGTTTCCTTTGTTTCTTGACAAAAAAATATTATAAAACCTCTCCCATTGTAAGTTACCACTGCCATGTTGATATCATTCATCATCTGTTGACTTTTTGTTAAATTTCAAAGGATAATTTTTTCTTCACCTCATCTCTCAATTCAGAGGCTTTTTTTTTTTTCTTGGTAGATGACTGCTTACTAATTATAGTTTTTACATGTACTTCTAGAGCCAGGCAATGAAGGGACTGCTTAAACATGCATCTCTGGGTAAATAGAGAGTATTAGGATGAAAGCTGAATGACAAAAACCAAAATACTACGAGAAATTTACTACACTTCATTTGCAAATTTTTGAAGTAGAAGAGAAAAACTGAATATACTATATTTTCATTTTTTTTCTTTTTTTAATGTGCAAGTATTTATTTTAATTACTCCTATATGAAGGTCCTTATTTTTGGACAACAGCAAGGCATTTTATTATCCACTCCTTCCACTCCTTAAAGGTTTCCACAGGTTTTGGTAAATTCACATTATCCTCATGACTGTAGTTTGTACTGACTCCAGGGGTGTCAGCAAATTCATCATCAATCTACTTCACCAGCACTTTGTACACTGCAACTTGTGTAAACAGATAGGGCAAAGGTTGAGGGGTGCCAGTCAGCTTCTTCCAAGTGTCTGGAGTCTTGCATTAGTCATGCAAGCCCCTGGCAGTGTTGAAGTCCAAATATGTGCCAATCTCATGGGTTAAAGTCTTAGAGGAGTGAAATAGCAGAACACTAGTCACTTCAGGAGTATAATAGTTATCAAAAACTGAATAGTCACTTGAAGATACTTTCTACAGCTTGTTTACTTTGTCTTCATAGCATAAACAATCACTGCCATACCTGGCAAAGCTGAATATCCCCATACCACCTGTCAAAGAGGCCTGTCCAGTGACAAAATTCCAGGAGTCTCCTGGGTAAAGGTCAATCATTGTTATTCCCATAATACAGAAGGCATCTCCAGGTTTCTTCCTTTTTAAGAACTTGGGGATGTGCCCTGCATGAATATGTAGGTTTTGTGTGTTATCATTGACTCTAAGGGAATCCCTCCTTATAGAGACAGGAACCATTTCTAGGAGTTTTACTGTCAAACCGTAGAAGAATGCTTCACAGTCGCCCTTGAGCCATTTAATATATTCTTCACTGATAATTCTGGTGTTTCCTAGAGATCCAATGCACTGTATATAAATACTACATTTCCCTGGAGAGGGTGCCTTTCTGAAGGATCACTGAAAAATTGTTCAAAGTCTTGGGAGCCTCAGGACGGGAGATGATCCAACTGCAAATACAAGTTAATGGGTCCAAAATGATCATTGTCTGGCTTGAAGGTTTCATTCAGCAAATGCCATTTGCCAGCATCTAACTTATACTGTGAAACAAGCATTGGGCTTTTTGAGATGAGAACTGTTTTTAGTGTCTGTTCAGAGTGCCTGACTGTTTGCATAACAACAGGTCTCTTCCGTTCACATCATGTTTCTGTGTAGAGCTGTCATCCTTCCTTCTGAATGTGTCAAACAGCTGTTCCACCACTAGGCTTTAGAGAGGAAGGCACCCATTGAAGTTTTTGCCATACAAGGACGGACATGCCTGGACCTGGTTGAGAAAGTGCTTTGCAGAGTGCCTTCACCCTTGCAGGGCCTCCATGCCACTCCCCTCTTACATTGGCCTCTGCGTGCCTTATATTTTCATTTCTTTTTCTTTCTTGATATGTCACTTAGGACAAGTTAATACCTTGATCTCATCAACATTTTGAAGTCAATCTCTTGCCATATGAATTCATTGAATATTTTACATCATTTGAATTTTGTAGCACTTTATTTTATTTTTATTTTTTTATTAATTTTATTTTATTATGTTATTCACCATACAATACATCATTAGTTTTTGATGTAGTGTTCCATGATTCATTGTTTGCGTATAACACCCAATGCTCCATGCAATACGTGCCCTCCTTAATACCCATCACTGGGCTAATCCATCCCCCCTTTGCAGCATTTTAATTAATAGGTCAGTAACAGTTCCCTGAATCTTGCAGTGTGATACCTACTATATGGGACAAATAATTATCTATAAAAAAACATAGTCTGAGACAAGATACAGTGCATGGAAAAATATCAAATATATTTTTTATTAAAAATCAACATGTGGGGTGTCTGTATGGCTCAGTTGGTTAAGCGGCTACCTTTGGCTCAGGTCATGATCCTGGGGTCCTGGGATGGAGCCCTGCATCTGGCTCCCTGCTCAGTGGGGAGTCTGCTTCTCCCTCTCACTCTGCTCCTCCCCGCCCCGCTCGCTCTTACTTTCTCTCCCTCTCTCTCAAATAAATAAAATCTTAAAAAATCAACGTGTAAAAGTTGTTTTACTAGAGAATAAAATCATGAATTTTGAAAAAGAATTATAACAAGGATTTAGAGCTGTTAAGATTTATTGATTCAGGGGGCGCCTGGGTGGCTCAGTCGTTAAGCGTCTGCCTTTGGCTCAGGTCATGATCCCAGGGTCCTGGGATCGAGCCCCGCATCGGGCTCCCTGCTTGGCGGGAAGCCTGCTTCTCCCTCTCCCACTCCCCCTGCTTGTGTTCCGTCTCTCGCTGTATCTCTCTCTGTCAAATAAATAAATAAAATCTTTAAAAAAAAAGATTTATTGATTCAGGTGGGACTTGTGATGACTCTTAAAGAATGGGTAGATTAATCAAGTGGTGACACAGGAGACAGAAAAGGAAAAGTATGAGAAAAAGCAGAGATGAGAATGAGGGGTATATGTATGTGTTGTTGTTGTTGAAGAGCAGCCTATAATAAGAAGTAGTCCTATTGGTAGGGAGAGTGTTCCTGTTATAAAATATAGGTAAATATGTTTGAATTGGTAAAAACAGCTATCACATATAAAGTCCTTATAATGCTAAATGTCCTGCATAAATTATCTCATTTAATTCTTAATCAAAAACCTGTGAAGTGGGTACTACTATTTTCATCTCAATTGTAGAGATGAGGAAGCTGAGGCTTAGTTCCTAAGGTCACACAACCAGTGAATAATGGAGTCAGGACTGGTATGGAGAAAGATTGGCTACTGAGTCTAAGCTACTTCCACAAAAGAATCAGGACACATATTTCAGGGTCTTAATTATAAGAAAGACAAATTCTGACTTGCCTTAAGGTGACAGAGCTCATTATAGTTCTCAGTGATTTGGGATGAGCTCATGAAATCAGTGGGAAGAAGGGGATGAATGTGAGGACAAGTCAACAATAGAAAGTATCACCATTTCTTATCTGTCCCTGCATTTTTGGCTTTACTACTGACACATGTTTTGGATATGTAAAAAGTTGAACAGCATAGACTGCCCTCACCCCAACAGCACTCATTTTTCCCTCGAGATCTTTCTGGTTTAGCTTTAGGAACTAGACTGGGCCCTATTTGTGGGCATTTTAAGAGGTTTAGGTAATTTGGCCAGCTGAGAGATTATTTTGTAAACCAAGAAAGCAAGTGAATAATACCCCCTATATCTGGAATGGATGTAATTTGTTCCTGAAACATGTATCATACTTACCTTAGGTCTTATGTGAACTGGCTATAATTCAAGATATGCCATCATTTTTATGAACACATACCATAACCTCGAACATGTTTCCTATCTGCTTAGTATGACAGTATGATCTGACATCTGACTTTCTGTTTTCTTCTTCCACTTACACCTTAGCTCTTAATGAAATCTCACTACACTGATGGTCTTTTTGGATGATTCATGCTTTTAATTTTTCTCAAAGATTCAAATATGCTTTGACATTGGTAGTTCCATAAATCAATAAAAGAAGTAGACAAATTAGTCCAAGCAACAATTTTGACTGCAGCAGACAGAAATAGTTTACTAACTTTTTAGTCAACCCAATTCAGAAAAACATATTCTTGTTTAAAAAGGAAAATGACATATATACTCCTTCTCTTTAGTTACTACAGTCTCTGGAATTTTCTGTAACAAGAACAACAAAATAAGCATGCTTTTGGTGTGTGTATATATATATATATATATATATATATATATATATATATAGCTAAACCTTAAAACTCTATGAGCAGTATTATTGCTAAGAGTAATTAAGTTATTCAGATTTTGACCATATGGAATATAGTTATAATAACTGTTTTAATGTTCTTTTTCTATGAATTCTTTCATCTATGACATTTCAGAGGCTGTTTCTATTGATTAATTTTTTTTCCTTCAGAATGGGTCATATTTCCCCACTTATTTGCATATCTTTAATTTTTGATTGAATTCCAGACATGAATTTTATGTCATTGAGTACCACTATTTTGTTTTCTTTTAAATATTCTTGAGCTTTACTTCAGGTTGCAGTTAAATTACTTTAAAAAAGTTTGATCTTTTATGATGTTCCTTTTAAGCTTAGTTAAGTGAGATCAGAGTCGCCTTTAAATGTAGGTCTGAATATTCCTCACTGCTAAGGAAATACTTTTCTAAATACTCTATGTAATGCCTTTTGCATTATGAGTTTTTTTTTTTCTATTCTAGCTGGTGAGATTATGAACTATTTTCAGCTCTGTGTGAACTCAAGATTGTTCTCCCTGCTCCTTTCTGAGGCTCTCTTTCTGCTTAAGGTGGTCTCTTCATACACGGGTGCCCATCAGCACCCAGCTGAAAAGTCAAGGAAAACCCTCAGTAAATCTTCAGATATCTCTTTCTCTCCTCTCTATCTCTCTCTTTCTCTCTCTTTCTCCCACCCTCCCCCTCTCCCTCCCCTTTCACCCTTTCCCTCCTCCTCCTTTCCCTCTCTGCAGGTCTTCTCTCTTTGTGCACTTTTTCCTATCCAGTATTTTTCCCTGCAAATTCTATCCACTGTGTCTTCTCAATTTCTTACCTCTGTCTCCTAGTCTCAGAAGGCCCTCAGACTCACTGCACTGTGGCCTGGATACACTCTGATGGCAGTAAACTGGGGAAATCCCATGGCTCACCTTGTTCCTTTCCCATCTCTCAGAGATCACTTTTTTGTGCTATTTGTTGTTCAAATATTTGTTGTTCAGTCTAAAAGCTGTCCCATATATTTAGACTGGTCTTTTAGTTGTCTAAGGATGGAGAATAAATCTCGTCCTGGTTACCTGTCTTGGTTGGAAGCAAAAATCCAGTTATTCAGATTTTAGATCTGCCAAACTATAATATAAAAATTTGGAAACTTATGGAGCGTACAGTAAAGTATGAGAGACTTCATTGTGCTCAAAAGTGTATCTGGAATCATTTAGATGTTTTAGAAGCCCTGTGAGCAGAAATGTGGATCTCTTCTAGATCCTATTATGTCTCTGCATTGCAAAAATTGATACTCCAAAATTCTGTTGAACTACAAATCAAATTTTTGTAAAGAGGAATGAGCCAAAAACAAACAAACAAACAAACAAAACTATTAACTACATTTGGAACCAAAACAGTGGTGATATATATGTTTATATACATGCAAACATGTACACATTTTGTTTTGAGTGGTGTTCTAACTGACAATAAAATGTTTGGGTATAATAGATCTTATGATTAGTTGGATTCTTGGTTAAATTAACATTAATTTGATATGTCTTGTTCTATGCCTTGTGTTGAAAGTCTTTCTAATATTTTATTTATTTACCTGGTAAATAAAGAAAATTCAGGGGCACCTGGGTGGCTCAGTCGGTTAAGCCTTTGACTCTTGATTTCAGCTCAGGTCATCATCTCAGGATCATGAGATTGAGCCCTGTGTCAGGCTCTATGCTCAGCGTGGAGTCTGCCTGAGATTCTTTCTCTCCCTCTTCCTCTGCCCCTTCCAACCCCATGCACGTGATCTCTCTCTTTTGCTCAAATAAATAAATAAATGAATATTTTAAGAAAAGAAGAAAATTCAGTGTAATTTAGTATTTCTCATGTATCTATGATTCTGGCAGTATTTTCAGGTCATGGTGTTGAATATTAATAACCACTTTGTCCTACTGTAGATGTAGCCAATATAGTTTAACAGGAGCTCAACTGTCAATGCACTGATTGGATAAAAGATATTTAGCATCTAGAAAACTGAACACAAACATATTCTTGAATAAAGCCCAGTGTATATTCAAGGGAAGGTCCCAGGAGAGCCAGTAGAAAAGGTCCTGGCTAGTGGGGATTTGACAACTAGGAATCCAACAGAATGCAATAGGTGATTTGCAAGTAAAAGGAGATTTGGCAGTAAATGGAGAAATGTTCCAGATCCAGGAAGAATGTGATCTTTGGAAGGTCGGGGTATAAGTCATTTGGGCAGACACATGGGAATTGGAACTTTAGTCTCTGAAGAAAATGGAGTAGAGAGGTACTCATTTCTGATCCTTTGTACATGGTAGATCTTATATGCCATGCCATGAAGGGTCCCATGGGACTAACTGGTGTGTGTCCTTTAACCACTTGATAAGCAGTCTTTGACCCTGAGTTATATACTAGAAATGACTTGTTGAATAAATCCCTGATATGGATCTGTTCTCTTTCATGCAATTCAATTCTCTTACATTAAACATCTCTTATGGGCCAGGGCACAGGTCTACATGAATGATTAAGACTTAGTCTCCACAACTGGGAAGGTTGGAGCCTTAAGGTGAGGTACACACAGATAACAGATAATTACATTAGAGTGTGATGTTTGCTTTGAAGAAATCTAGGGTGTCTTTGCTAAGAAGAGGAGGGCATTTAACAAAAGAAGGAGACATTTATCCCAGGTGGAGGGTAAAGGGAAGGGTAGAAAGCATAGGGGTGAGTGATCTTGTCATTTCTTTTTCTTAACGAAATGAGTGCAGATAAAGTCTCATCAGATGAAGTTTTACCATATGATCATAAGAAGTACAATTAAGTATAAAGTACTTCAAGTGGGCAATTTTCATCACACTTTCATCTTGGGGTGTGGTTAGAGCCTAGTTTCAGGAATTATCACCCATTTATGGCTCTGGATATAATTTCTAGCTCTGCAATTTAGTGGCTGTATTCACTTCTCTGAGCATTGGTGTCCCCATGTGTGATTATAGATAATAGTTACTCTGCAAGTGTGTCAGTTATCAAGTTAATGTTTCTCAATTCCATATACATCCTTTAATACATGCTCTGTGATAAAGGGATTCCTTTAAGCATTAAATTGGGCACAATGTTAAGTTTTCTTGATAGAGGGTGTTAGAAGGACATTGAGGAAGAAGAGGTTTCTTGGGATTTCTGGTGTGGGCTGGGGAGATCAGCAGTGTGGATGTGATGCCATCTGCTGGAGCCTGTCTCAGTGACAGGCCCAGAATGCCATCCTTTTGTGATTTTGCAGCTCTGGGTGATGATATCCTTTCTGCAGACCTCTCCACATGGAACCCAGAGCTCTATGCAGGCTGCATGCAACCACCATGGACAGAGCATCACATAACAGGTAGTGTTCCTTCTGCAGGTTTCCTGCATCCCTCATACTCCGAAGGCCTCTTCCTTGGCCAGCACCTAGACTCCCATTGCATCCCGTGGCCAGTTGCTAAGAGCCTGCTCTCTGCCCGTACTCTGGAAGGTGTTCTGCTGTTTGCCCAGCAGCTCCAGACCTGCTCCAGCCTGGCCAAATCAGCAAATTTCTCTGCTGTCCTGTGACTAAACCACACCTACTCCAACAAGGTCTGATCTTCCTTCAAGTTTGTCCTTCCTTGGATACTCTCCCTCAGTCTTGGGATACTATACAGGGTTTCTTCTGATCTTACAGTTATTCTTTTATCTTAGTTTAATTATTCTTTATATCAACTTCCCCTGTTTAAACCACTGTGCTGTTTCTGTCTCCTGATTGGACCCAGACTGCTACAGCAGCAAGTTTATCATAAGGATTACATGAAACAACATTTGGCATATAAATGATAGCAATTATAGCTAATCATGTTTCTTCTTCCCTCTCTCATAACACAAACCCAAAAGTTTTTTTAATAAGAATGTGTGTGGGGGGGGGGGGATGTGGGTTGTGTTGGGGGTGTGGGGGAGGGTGTGTATGTGTATTTGAGATCTGGTATGTATGTGTGAGACTCTGTGTTTACAAAATGCTAGCTGTGCTTCTCCTTATTCAGTGTTCTACTGTCAGTTATTACAAAAAGTGTAGAATTTAGATTTGGAAGGCAGCTTTAAGATCATCTAGTCCAATTGCATATAAAGAAATTGATTAACAGGAGGCTAAGAGTCTTATTCAAGGTCACACAGTTAGTTCTGGGTGGAACTTGTATTATAAGAAGCCATCAATCCTAAGGACATGTCCAGGAGTTTTCTCTATAGCTGGAATTCACTCTCCAAACAAGTTTAAAATACAGAGTAATCTAGATGGCTGTATTAGTTTTCTAGGGCTGCCATAACAAATCACCAAAAGCGGGGTGGTTTAAAACAGCAGAAATTTATTCTCTTACAGTTCTGTAGACCATAAGTTCAAAATCTGGCAGGGCTCTGCTTTCTCTTCAGGTCCAGGAGAGAATTGTTCTTTGTCTCTTCCAGATTCTGGTGGCCATCTGCATTCTTGGGCTTGTGGCTACATCACTGCTTCTGTCTTCATATTGCCTTTTCTTCTATGTGTTTGATTTCTTCTCTTTATGTCTCTTATAAAGACACTTGTCATTGAATTTAGGACCCACCTGCATAATACAAAATTATCTTCTCAAGATCCTTATTTACATTTGAAAAGACCTTTTTTCCAAATAAGGTAATATCATAGCTTCTAGGGTTTGGGACATAGACATATCTATTTTGTGGCCACCATTCAGCCCACTACAATGTTTTTTAAAAAAATAAATTTAGATTCCTAAGTCACCATGATTTAATTACTCCATTAGCTCAGTTAATAAATCTAGATATGTTTTTCTAATAGTTATTTATTCCATGGGCATATTACTTAACGAAGTGATTTGCTTAGGTCTTGTAATAACAATCATGCTATGTGAACTTTACTTGGGAAACATTTAGTATTTTCACTATTATGCATTATAGCCAAGTGTTTCATGTTACAACAGGCTGATCCTAATACAAACTCATGTATGAGGGGGGGGAGTAGGAAATGACAAAATGTAATATACCCTAAATTAATATTTTCCCCACACAGTCAGCCAGGTGCTTCCTTCCACTAAAATTTGGGTCTGTTAATATTTAGAGAATATACTTGAATCTCTGAGAGCTTACATGGGGTATTAAGATATCTGGGAAGAATTGGTGTCAGTGATCACATGGACTAATCTGTTTGGTATATTCTGTAGATGTTTAACCACCAAATTCCTTCAGAGGTTCAAACATAACCCATTATTTCTGTATGTGTTAAACTGACATGCTATAGAAGATTTCCTCCTATATTCCATAGTTTTTCCCCTTTTTTTCCTCTTATATCACCTCATATTAATCCCATTTAGGTAGAAGTGTTTTTTAAATTAAATGAGGTTTATTTTGAACATAATAATTGGCACTGCTTGAGCATTAAGACTATGTGCTCTGGTTATGAAAGAAGGAGAAAGACATGTTTCTCACATAGAAAAATTGGTTAAAAGATATATTTTAGATTCAGGAGAATACCTCTATTATTACTAATTAATTCTGGAATGTAGAAAGCTGGGAATGTAAGGAAACTACCCCTTCCCACCACCCAAACTGGGTACAACTCCATAATATTGTGTCCCTTATTAGGTCATTTTGTTCTATTTCTTACTGGTACTGGTGATAAAGAAGGGGTGTGATTTTTTAAAAATTTATTGGTGGCTATCTTTTCTTCCCCATATGTTTGTGTTTATTATTTGAGGATATACTGGGAGTGGTGACTTTTTCTAAGCCAATTTTAGGACTTTTAAGATACAAATTAAGTTGAATTGACCAAAAACTAAATTCAGATGATTGTATTTGTCAAACTAAATGTCAAAGCACAAAAAATTGTATCTTCTTTTCTTGCAATAGCTAAAAACAAAAACTAAAACTAAACCCTGCCTTCCAGAAAACAGAATTCCCTACATAGAATATTTCCCAATTTTTTTCTTTCTGACAGTTAGATGACACTGAATATCACCAATTATTCTTATATATGTTTTCTAACAAGAAAAACTCAGAATCTCTTCTTCATGCACATAGATTCAAAAGACCTCAATAAAGGACGAAGCCGTGAGTATTTCTTCTTGACACACAAATGCCTTGGACATCTGCCCTCTTTCTGGCTAAGGGGCTCTCTTGAAACACAAAGCCCTTTTGCTTTCCTTTTGCCACTGCAGTCACAGCCATGAGCATGCTCAGATTTCAGAAAAGGCTTGCCTCCAGTGTCCTCCACTATGGCAAAACAAAGGCCTGGTTGAACCCCAATGAGAGCAATGAAATCGCCAATGCCAACTCCTGTCTCCTGTCAGCAGATCTGGAAACTGAACAAAGATGGACTGATATCTGGAAGCTTGTAACTGTCCATTCCCAGGCTTGGTGCCAGAAAAACGCTTTGGCCCACCAGAGGGCAGGCATATGGGCATTGGTAAGAGAAAGGGTAGTGCCAAGTCTTGAATGCCTGAGAAGGTAACCTGGATGAAAAGGATGAGAATTTTGCACCAGCTGCTCAGAAGATACCAAGAATCTAAGAAGATTGACTGCTGTGTATCACAGCCTGTTCTTGAAAGTAAGGGGTAATGTATTCAAAAGCAAGCAGATTCTCCTGGAACATATCCATAAGCTGAAGGTAGACAAGGCTCAGAAGAAGTTTCTGGCTCACCAAGCTGAGGCCTGCAGATCTAAGACCAAGGAAGAACGCAAGTGCTATGAAGAGCAGCTTCAGGGCAAGGAGGAGGAAATTATCAAGATTCTGTCCAAGGGGGAAGAGGCCAAAAAATAAAACTCCCTTTCTTTTGTCTGTATATAGTGACCTGAGCAATTACACGGATCAGTTACTTAATAAAACAGACCTTTATCTGGAAAAAAAAAAAAAAGAGAGAGATACAAAGCCCTTTTAATTCTTATGATTTCAGATGGAAAGTCTCTATCAGGATGTTCTCTAACATCTGCAAATATCTTTTTCCACAGGAAGATGTTGACAGACAACAGCAAAAGCAGTTAGTGAGAGATTGGAGGACACCTGGCAGGGAGCAGCTACTTGTGTTTCAGAACCTGGAAGGCTTCTTGGTCTTGTCATGTTCACAGCTCAGTTGATGAGTGGATCTCTAGGAAGATGAGAAAGGGATGGGTCAGAAAATGGAGGTTCTTCAGCTTGACTAAAGGATGCTGGTTATATTTTCTAGTACTATACTCTTGGACCCTTGCCTTCCCCTTTTCTTTGGCCCTATCTTTTTCCTTTTCTATCCTGGCCATAATTCTTCCACATAATCCTTCCCCTTCTACTGCACACTAGAAAACTCTAAGCATTCATTCATTCAACAAATATTAACTGGGCTTAATTAAGTTCTCTATACTATGTTAGATGATGGATATGAAATAATGGGTAAACAAAATGCTAGTTCACATGGAGCTTCTGGTCTAGCAGTTAAATTAGATTCTGAACTAATAGTTATGTGTTTCACAAAGTGGAAGAGTTTTTCACCAGAATTCCAGAAGGCTGTTCCCTGTAAGGGAAGATCCTCGGTAAAGTAGACTAGATTCCACAGCTAGGGCTGAGTATAGGAGGTAGGGTCCCAAGCAGAGTGGCAAAGTAGAGGGGGCAGAGCTAAAAAGGAAGCACATAAACAGTAAAGGGACTGGGAGAAAGGAAAAATTTTGTAGCTGCTTAAATTGAGAAGTTTTAAAGAGATAGACAAGTATCTAAAGTGTTTTTTTTGGAAAGCTCTCTGCATGACACACTATATAAATCCCCTGGGCTTTTAAGGTAAAGCAAATAAAAGTAGTTGTTTTTAAAACTATTCTTCCAGGTTTCTATATTGCGATTTTCATTTGTGTTTGTGTTTCTGGGTAACAACATAAGATGAGTGCAATGACTAAGAAAAATACAAACTCTAGACTAGCCCACAAAAGGTAGGGTTGGGGGGCCTGTCCCCCCATCAACTCATCATCATCTCTCTCTACCTTCATCTCTGGTATGTAAATGTGTAGAACTTTTGTTATACAATTGAAGTAAATTGTTATCAGCTTAATATAGACTGTTTAAACTATAAGATGTATTATGAAAGTCTCATGGTAATCACAAAGCAAAATCTATAATAAATACAAAAAATAAAGACAAAGAATCAAGGCTAACACTACAAAAATAATCAATTCATAAAGAAAGACAGTAAGGGGGGAGAAAAAAACAAAAGAACTATAAAACAATCAAATGGCAATAGTAAGTCTTTATCTATCAATAATTACTCTAAATGTAAATGGCTTACCTTCTCCAACTAAAAGACAGAAGTGGCCGAATGGATTTAAAAACTCAACTATATTCTGCCTGCAAGAGACTTACTTAAACTTTAGGGACACTTACAGGCTGAAAATGAAGGGATAAGGAAAGGTATTCCATGCAAATGGAAACCAAAAGAGAGAAGGAATAGCTATACTTATATCAGACAAATGGACTTTAAGTCAAAAGCTCTAACAAGAGACAAAGAAGGTCATTATATAATGATAAAGGGGTCAATTCGTCAAGAGGATATAACAATTTAAATATGTATGTACCCAATATTGGAGCACCTAAGCATATTCAACAATTACTAACAAATCTGAAGGCAGAAATAGACAGCAGTGCAATGATAGTAGGGGACATCAATACCCTACTTTCAACAATGGATAGATTATCCAGACAGAAAATCAATAAGGAAACAATGGACTTGAACTACACTTTAGACCAAATGCACCTAACAGACATATACAGAATATTCCATCCAACAAGCCCCAGAATACATATTCTTCTCAAGTGTACATGGACCCTTCTCCAGATTAGATATGTTAGGCCACAGAACAAGTCTTAAGAAATTCTCTCCACCTCTACTCAGCATAGTACTGGAAGGCCTAGCCAGAGCAATTAGGCAAGAAAAAAAAAAAAAAATGAAAGGCATCCAAATTGGAAAGGAAGAAGTAACCATCTGTTTGCAGATGACATGATCTTATATATGGAAAACCCTAAAGGCTTCACTGCTACAACTAATAAATAAATTCAGTAAAGTTGCAGGATACAAAATCAACATACACAAATCTGTTGTTTCTATACACTAACAACAAACTATCTGGAAGACAAATTAAAAAAGCAATCCCATCTATAGTAGCATCAAAAACAATAAAATATTTAGGAATACATTTAATCAAGGGTGTTAAAGATGTGAAAACTATCAGACATTGATGAAATAAATTGAAGAAGACACAAGTAAATAGAAAGAAATCTCATGTTCTTAGATTGGAAGAAATAATATTGTTAAAGTAGCCATACTACCCAAGGTGATATATAATGCAACCCTTACCAAAATTTCAATAATATTTTCCCCAGAAATAGAAAAAAATATCCTAAAATTTATATGTAACCACAAAAGATCCTGAATAGCCAAAGCAATCTTGAGAAAGAACAAAACTAGTGGCATCACATTTCCTGATTTCAAACTATATTACAAAGCTACAGTAATAAAAAAACAGTATGGTCCTGGCATAAAAACAGGCACATAAACCAGTGGAACAGAATAGAGAGCCCAGAATAAACCCATGCATATACAGTCAATTAATCTTTGACAAGGGCACCAAGAATACACAGTGGGAAAAAGATGGCCTCTCTAGTAATACTAGATATCCACATGCAAAGGACTGAAACTGGACTTCTATCTTATACCACTCACAAAAAACTCCGAGAAGAAAGTATAGGTGGTAAGCTCCTTGACATTGGTTTTAGCAATGATTTTTTTAAATCAGACACCAAAAGCACAAGCAACAAAGGCTAAAATAAGTGGGTCTACATCAAAGTAAAGAGCTTCTGTGCAGCAAAGGAAACAATCAATTAATTGAAAAGACAACCTATAGAATGGGAGAAAATACTTACAAACCATATATCTGATAAAAGGTTCATGTCCAAAATGTATAAACAACTCATAAATCTCAATAGCAAAAAAGCAAATAATACAATTACAAAATAAGCAAAGGACCTGAATAGACATTTTTCCAAAGAAGACATAAAAGTGGCCAATGGGTACATGTAAAACATGCTCAACATCACTAATCATCAGGGAATTTCAAATAAAAGCCACACTGAGATATCAGCTCACACCTGTTAGGATAGCTATTATCAAAAGACAAGAGATAACAAAAGTTGGTTAGGATGTAATGAAAAGGGAACCATTGTGCATTGTTGGTGGAAATGTAAATTGGTGCAGCCACAATGGAAACCACTATGGAGTTTCCTCGAAAAACTAAAAAGACAGCTACCATATGATTCCCATTCTTGGGTGTATTTCTTTTTTTTTTTTTTTTTAAAGATTTTATTTATTTGACAGGGAGAGACACAGCGAGGGAGGGAACACAAGCAGGGGGAGTGGGAGAGGGAGAAGCAGGCTTCCCGCCGAGCAGGGAGCCCAATGCGGGGCTCGATCCCAGGACCCTGGGATCATGACCTGAGCCGAAGGCAGACGCCTAACGACTGAGCCACCCAGGCGCCCCCTTGGGTGTATTTCTAAAGAAAATAAAATCAGGGCGCCTGGGTGGCTCAATCATTAAGCATCTGCCTTCGGCTCAGGTCATGATCCCAGAGTCCTGGGATCGAGTCCCACATTGGGCTCCCTGCTCTGCGGGAAGCCTGCTTCTCCCTCTCCCACTCCCCCTGCTTGTGTTCCCTCTCTGGCTGTGTCTCTCTCTGTCAAATAAATAAATAAAATCTTTAAAAAAAAAAGAAAATCAGTATCTCAAAAAGATATCTGCACTCCCATGATTCATTGCAGCATTATTCACAAGAGCCAACATATGGAAATGACCTAAATGTCCTTTGACAGATGAATGGATAAAGAAGGTGTGTACACACACACACACACACACACACACACACTAACAGTGTTAACCTCCAATGATCTCTTGAATCCATTCACTTCTCTGCCTCCATCGCCTCTGCCCTCTCTCTCACCAGTCTCAGCCCTATCATCTCCTAGAGGCTCCCGCAGAACCTCCAGACATCCACCTTCACACCCAAGATGGTCTTTGGGAAATGCAAATCCCATCACTAGACTCTCCTGCCGACAAATTCAGTGGTTTCCTTCACTCTAAGGGTATAGGGAAAATACTGAACATGGACCTCAAGGCCCACTCTGTTTATTTTTATTGTCTCACTCTGTCCTTGCTCTTGCCAGCGTTCAGGTTTGGTTTCCAGTCCCTGGTACTCACTGTGCTCCCCCTTGCCTCCAGGGTTGTGCATATGTTGTTTTCTCTGCCCAGGGTACAGTTCCCGCATCCTTTTCCTCTAAGGGACTCCTACTCAGTCTTCAGATCTTTGTGTAATCTTGGCTTCCATCCTACCATGGGAAAAATATATCACTATTATATGCTGTTATAGCTCCTTCCTCCTTGCCTTCCCAGTGGGTTCACTATTGCCATTTTCCATTTATTTGTGAGCTGATTTTATTGATGTCTTGTTTCAATTCGACTGCAGGCTCTAGTTTTGCTCCTAGAACATAGAAGATGCTCAGTAACCTTTTGTGGAACAAGTAAATCAATGAATGTATATTTAATATTCCACAAGAATTATATTTATATTAGACAGCCACATTTGCTTCTCTTGGTGCTTCTTTTTGGGGAAGGGGCTGACTTCCATATAAGCAGATATTTATCCTTTAACTTCAGGGAAATGTTGGAGAAAATCATACAACCATGTAGGCTGTTGAATCCCAAAATATATACTATGGAAGCTCAGTTGGATGCTGAGTGACACTTAGCAGTTCGTGGCACACACTTGTGCAGCACACTCTTCCATTCCCACAGCTGCTCATCCACATTGTTTTCTTTAGCTTGACTACTCTGCCCCCACGGACTTCATCATTCTCAGCTGTAGGTATGGAGAAAAGTGATTCTATCAGGTTTGAAATCCCTCCCTATATGCACATTTAACACTTGTTCCCGCCTTTATTCCCTTCCCTCCTGTCCGAGACTCATCTGTGCACTTCTGTTCTAAATCCCACATCCTCCCATTCCCTTTAGGGCCTCACTGGGTCAATTTATCAGTCTTTCTTTTGTATTTTCATCTCCTCTTGCCACTGGCTTCAACCCTCCAATATACACATTTTATAAACACAAATGTTACAAACAACATGTAATATATAAATACATCATAACAAAACCAGAAACTCCTTTTTGTAAAATGTCAGAAAATTAGATGTACCTTATTCTAAAAGTCTGAACATTTGAATTTTGCTAAAACCATCTACACCAGTAGTGCTGGTAATATTTTCTCTCTCCTGAACCTTCCAGCTTCTCTTCCCCACTCTGTCTTCTTAGTCATTAACTCTATTTACTATTTCACAGAGAAAAATGGAAGCCAGCAGAAGAAAACTTTCAGAAATTCTACACTGTTGACCTATCAGCATCTGAGTCTATAACACTGCTTACTTCCCAGTAAATAACTGTCCTTGCTCCTATGTAAGGCCAATGCCCCTAACTTGTGCAAAAGATCCTATCTTTGCTTTCTTTAGGAACATACTTTTTTTGAATCATCATTTTTTTTCATTTTTTATTTATGCCCATAATCTGGGAAATATTTTTGGCAATATCTCCCATCTTAAAGAAAAACAACAGTAAATTCTCTTAACTTCACAGAACTAGCTCTCACTGAGGCCATTGCTGACCTCTGCATTACCAAATTCAATGCTTGATTCTCAGTCATCCACGTCCTTGAACTACGAGTAGCATTTGACAGAGCTGATCACTTCCTTCTCCTTGAAACATTTTCTTCACTTGCTTTCCAACACACTGCTTTCTGAGTTTTTCTCTTACCTGTATTCATAGACTCCAGTGCTGGTTCCTTCTCATCCCCCACCCCCCCAACCTCTCAATACTGTGGTGCCCTGTGGCTCCATTCATATACTTCTTTTCCTTACCATTCACCCTTGCACTGGTCAACCTCATCTGGCACTCTGGCTGAGGATAACAACTGTATACCAGTGACTTCTAATTTTACATCTCCAGTCTCTTCAATGATATACATAATTAGTAACTACACTTGGATGTCTAATAGCAATCTCAAACTGTATCTGGTCAAAGCCAAATCCTTGATTCCAACCCTCCCTTCCTGAAACCTGCTTTTCCTCCAGTACTTCTCACTTTTGCAAAAAGCAATTCCATTCTTCCAGTTGTTCAGACCAAAAGCCTTAGGGCTTTCCTTGCCTTCTGTTTTTATCACATCCCATGTATGATCGATCAATAAGCCTTTTTGGCTAAACCTTTAAAATATATTGACAATCTGACCACTCTGACCACTTTCACTATTACTACCTGTCATCTGGATTATTATAATAACCTCGTAAGTGGTCTCCTGCTTTTGCCCTTCCCCTCTTCACCCAACACACACACACACACACACACACACACACACACACACACAAACCCATCTGGTCTTCACAAAGCAATGAGATGTATTTTTAAAATATTTATTATAAAAATTACTGATACAAAGATGTATACAACACAATTTGCAGACAACAATAAAATATACATAGAATGCTTTTGATTTTTGCCAAAACCAGTAACTGCTTGGTATTTTCACATTGTTAAGACAAGTTAGTTGTCAAAGTCCAGATGAGGTATAGCAGTGATAAAGATGATTGAGTCATTTAATGCAATGTCTTATTGTACTAGGAGTTCCCAAATTACAGGCAACAGACCAGTTGTATCAGAATCACTTAAGGGCTGTAAAAAAAGATAGATTCCTGGGAGCCACTCTAAACCTGCTGAGCCAGAATCTCTAGGGTTTGGGAACTAAGAATATGTATTTATTTTTTTAAGGTCTGTGAAAAAAAACATAGCTATATACCATGTCCCAGTGACTGTTATCCCAGCCACTATCTGAAATACCATAGTGATAAGCAACTTGATCAGAGAGACTTTTTAAAACATAAGTTAGATACGGTCACTCCTGTATTGCAAATCTGTCCAATGGCTCTCTGTGAAGTGAAAGCCCAAGTTCTGAGTTGGGATGCTCTAGATCCTTACTACTTCTCTGGTCTCATTTCCTTCCACTTTTCCCCTCATCCATTCTGTTCCAGCCGCACTGGGCTCTTTGCTGTATCTTGAACACTCTGAGCACAGCCTCAGCCAAGGGCCTCTGTACTTAGTGATTTCCTTTCCCTGGAACACTCTTCCTCTAGGTAACTTATTGCCTCTACCTTCATTCTGCTATCTTTTCAAATGTCACTTCATCAGCAGTGCTTTCCATGACCAACAGATATAAAATAGCCCTCCTCCCACTCTACCCTCAGGGTATCCTGATTCCTCCTTTGCTGCTGCTTTATTTTTCTTCACAGCGTAGTGTTTGTCCTAAGCTCACTTCTACTTGCTAATTGATGAGTATCTTCTTATTCTTAAAACTACTCCAGGTCAAATCCTGGAATTGAGAAATCCTCTTCTGTACCCACACCCTCCCATTTTCCCACTAATCATGTCTTTTCATAGTTCTTTGTGGTGACACCTCCTATTTCCACATTCCATTTTCCCTCCTGTTTGGACTTAGCTACTTGGCTGACTCCCACATATAACCCCTCTCTTACATGCACCCCACCCTCACTATTTGTTTCCCCAGTGTTGTGCTCATGAGCATTCCTATAAAAAAGTCCAGCCAGAATTGTGCCCATTGGCTCTCCCCTTGCAAATCATTGCTTGCCGTGAGGTGGGGTGCATGACCCTTCTCAGTGCCAGCCAGTTCATCTCCCTGATTCACTGTAGCATCCTTTTCTTACAGTGACTACTCTCAACCCTTCTCACTCCCCTTAAGTATTCATTTCTACTCCACTGTTTCTGAAAAGGTCCCTTTTGCTTTACCTCATGGGTGGGTAAAGATCACCAATCCCTTGCTTTCTTTCTTCGACACAAAATAAGATAACATACACTAACAAAAACAAAAACAAAATCTCTCGATATTTTCTCCTCTCTGTTGACTGATACCTCAGTAGAAGCTGTTTCCTGTGATTTGTTATCACATTCTTTGATTATCTTGTCTTTTTTGTTTTATTCTACTCTCAATTGCTTTCTTACCACACTGGTTCCTTTTCACAACCTTTGGAGGGATATTTTTAACAATTAATAAATAAACCAAACCAAAACCCCAAACCAAACAAAATTCCAATATGTTCTCTCCCATATGGCCAAGGGGATTTTCCCCAATACAGTCTGGCCATGTGTCAGATTTCCCTTCCGTGCACCTCATTTCACTTCTCAGGGCTTAGAACGCGTGTGAAACTCTCACAGGCTTGGTCTCTCTGGCCTCTCTCTCCCCAGTTCTCCTCCTTTGTCAATTCTACACCCTTCTGTGATAGCCTAACTTCTTAAAAGAAAAAGTTCCACCTTCTAACTAACCTCAATTCCCACTCCTTCCTTCCTCTTTCCCCTCTTCCTTTCATCTTTAGCATTCCACAGAGCCTGCTCTCAGAAAGGTTGCTATCGATCCCAAAGAATGAGTCATAACAAATCTGGTGATGTGTGCTCTATTCTCACCATTCACTGTAGCGTCTGATGACACTGTCCAACTTTCCTCCTAAAATTTTCCTTTTCCATTGATTTTCAAAGAATGAATTACTTTTTGTGATTTCTCCTCCTATCTCTGAGTTTACTCTTTTTATGTCTTCTTTCTGGGTCATCTTTCTTTTTCTACCCCATAAATATAGATTTTTTCCCTCAAAGTTCTCTCCCATGTACAGTTGACCCTTGAACTAAGTGGGAGTTAGGGACACTAACCCCTGTGTGGTCAAAAATCCACATATAACTTTTGACTCCCCAGAAACTTAACTACTAAGAGCCTACTCTTGACTAGAAGCCTTACTGGTAACATTAATAGTCAATTAACACATATTTGGCATGCTATATATATATATTAATATACTGTATTCTTACAATAAAGTAAGGTAGAGAAAATAAAATGTTATTAAGAAAATCATAAGGAAGATAAAATACATTTACAATACTGTTTTGAAAGAAATCCATGAATAAGTGAACCTGTGTAATTCAAACCCATGTTGTTCAAGGGTCAACTGTATTTCACTATCTACACACATACCTGGATCTTTATTGCCTTTTTGTACATCCAAAGGCCTTTTCTCTAAAGGGATTGCACTTGGTCAAATCAAGTCTGCCTTGTGATAATTAGTTCTAGGTACAACTTATTCCCTTCATTTCACTCCAAGACTCTGCAGAAGGAGCTGAGCATTAATAACATTTATATCATCTTTCACAACTATCAGTGCGCATACATAAGCTAGATGCTTAGTATTGTTCAAATTGAATTAATGGGTCCTGAGAAAGGCAAGGTTATGGACTACTGAGCACCATCCTCTTTTGTGACCATAGACTGGGCCAGGGGTTTCAAGTTTTTACATTCTCTTGAGACAGATTCTGGAATGGGTAACAAATATGGACATATTAACAAAACTTAATCATAGATATTGACAAAATAAATCAAAATCATGTATCCAAAGATAAATCACATGTATAGCCTATAGTCAGCAGTCAAATTTCATTAGGATTTTACTTGAAAAAACTGCATATCATTTTTCTATTATACAGAATAGATCTCCATTATCACTTGATCAATCAACCAGCCAAACCACAAGGTTATTTGTGTGTGTGTGTTTCTTTTGCTTTTACTATTATTTTAGCTCTCTGACTCAGTGCTGCTCATTAATCAAGGGCTAGGAGATATAAAAGAATACTATTATATCCTAGCTACTATACCTATATCCCAGGCATGGGCAGAGCAATTCCATTTAATCTTTTAATGCAGCATGCAGATATTGTAATTTCCACTTTACAAATGAATAAAGTGAGGCTTAAAAGGTTGGAATAACTTGCCCAAGGTGAAACAGCTAGAAAAGGCAAAGCTTGAACACAATTGGAAGCTACCTGACTGCAATGCCCATGATAGTGTGCTGTCTAAGGTAGGAGTCAGAAACCCAGGGGCTGAATCCTTCTTCGCAGAAGTGTTCTGTTTGGTTGTCAGAGTGTTTACATGTTTCCACTTAATTTGGATACCTTCGGAGTGGGGGATCCTCCAGGCCCAGGACACCCTCACTGCTATCAACTACTGATTCACACATTTGTGTTACTCGCCTGACATCTTTAATCATTTGGACTCTTCACATCGATGATGAAGCATCCTCCCTGCCCTTACTGAATTTATTTTAGTGTAGGGAAGGGAAGGATCAGAATAGAAACCAAGAAAAGATACGCGATATTACAATTGTAGAAGATGTTAGGAACTGTTTTAAGTTTCCCTGTAAGTGCAAGAAATGTACAATTCAGCTGTAGCTCACATTTATCAAGCACATGCTGCAAACCACTGTTTTTCAATCATCATTTGATTTATGCTTCCCAATAACACTCTGATGTGGGGCTTTTATAATCCCCAACTTACCAATGAGGCACCTGAGATTCAGAGAAATTGGGTCATTTCCCAAGGCCACACAGCAGGTAACCGACAGAGGCAGGGCTCCAAAACAGGCCACTGAACTCCAAATCCGAAATGCTTAACCACTCTTCCATACTGCTTCTGATTTAACTCATTATGGTGAAAAATAAGCCTGTGGAGGACTTCTAATAGGATTTTTAATAATAGCATTTTCTCGAAGCATAATTTACATACAAAAAGATGCCATCTATCAAAAGTATGAATCACAGTGAATTTTCACAAATGACCGTACACAGTTAATCAGGACCCAGATCAAGGAACCCCTGAATTCCCCACTTACCCCCACTCTCAAGGCTAAACACTATCTTAATGTTTAATAGCATAAATAAGTTGTACCTATTTTTCTGATAAACGGACTCATACAATATGCCTTCTTTTATGTTTGACTTCTCTCATTTATTATGTTAGTGAAATTCATCCATATTGTTGTGTGTACTTGTAGCTCATTTCTTTTCATTGTGGCATAGTTTAATGGAATTTTATTACACACTTTGTTTTTGTGTTACAGATACTGTCGATTTTTTTCTCTCCTGACACAGAAAAAAAAATGATATCCAACTAGAGATTCCCAAAATACTATCATTTAAACAGAGGCAAGAAAGTATTAAAAGGTGAAAGCAGATCATGACAAGATAGTACCCATATGTGTTTGTAAATTTATAGCAGTTTTGATGGGGAATGCCATGTTCTATTTTGGAAGACTATAAGTTAACACTTAATTTTCATAACCTGCCATGCATACTTGTTTTGTTTAAGAAGAATTGTTTATTCATGTATTTTTTGAAAGAGGCTTTGTATTCTGAATGAGTCATATATAATAGAATGGAAAATACCCAAAACAAAATTAATCATAAATATTTAAATAGTACAGTAAATCTCAAATCCATGTTTTAAAATAAATTCTTTAAAAATAGGAATGGTAAAGATAGAAAAGGAATGAGTGATACATTTTTGTTTAAATTTCTCAAATTTTATAATCATTTAAATTATTTTACATTTTTCTAATTCAAAATTTCCTTAAATAGTCCTTAAACTACCCAAAAATGTATCTAGAGGAAATGAAAGTCTTATATTTCATCAGCAATGAAACTTTTTCTTTCATTAATATGCTCTGTCCTCTAGATCTGTCTGTGACTCTAGACCTCCACTCCTCCACAAGAAGGTCTAAGCTTAAACAAAAACAATAGAAATAGATCTCCTGGTTGTAGACTTTTTTTTTTTTTTTTTTTTAGCAACAACTCAGTAAGGCACAGAAAATGCACAGGACACAAGAATTCCCATTTTAAAGTAATGTCTCCATCAATTACCCTATTTTAATGTCTGGTGCATGTCCATGATCCAACATGAACCTCTCTCCTAGTTCAGATCCACAGCTGTTGCCTTAGTTGCTGGTTTCCAGAGAGCATGTAGGCCAGGCTTGCTCCTACTCTGCCTGTTCTGGGTTAGATCCTCTGCCATGGCCGCAGCGTCCTCTGCTTAACTCAGGTACTTTCAACATGATGTTGGACTTCCCAGCTCTATCAGCCCTCTTCTTGTCCACAGCCCAAAGGCAGCTGATCGGTTGACAGGCTGGGAGTTTGGTTTCCTTCAGAGATGACATAGGAAGTTTATTCTACTTGCTTGTCACACTGGAGCAATCATTCTCAACGCTGGCTTGTGATTATAATCACATAAGGTGTTTTTTAAACATTCTGAAGCCCAATCCCAGATAGTCTGAGTTAATTGATATGGGGTATAGCCTGGATATTGGGATTGTTTAAATGTTTGCAGATGTCAAAGACAAACAAGTAAGGTCCGATTGAAGAGTTCAGTGTGAATAGAACTCAACTTGGATTTGTATAGAGGTGATTGGGCATTTTAAAGAAAGAGTGAATGAATAGTGAGGGGATGAATGGGGTCTTAGTAAACTTAAGGAAGCAAAAATTACATAAAGTGGGAGGCAGGGGTTGGTCCACATGAAATCTATCTGGCTTTGTTAACTGGCTCTTACAGAAGTTAGATTCCTACCTTCCCACAGAGGCCTGGAGACAGGGGCCCTATCTTTAGGTGTTGGCTGTAACAAACAGTTAATTAGCTTGGCAGCCTTGAGTTTTCTCAGATAGGCACTTTATTTATTTTTGTTAATCTTTTTTTTATTATTATGTTCAATTAGCCAACATATAGTACATCATTAGTTTTTGGTGTAGGTGTTCAATGATCCATTAGTTGCATATAACACCCAGTGCTCATCACAACATGTGCCCTCCTTAATACCCATCACCCGGTTACCCCATCCCCAACCCCCTCCCTTCTGTAACCCTCAGTTTGTTTCCCGGAGTCCAGAGTCTCTCATGGTTTGTCTCCTTCTCTGAGTTCTTCCCATTCAGTTTTTTCTCCCTTCCCCTGTGGACCTCTGTGCTATTCTTTATGTTCCACATATGAGTGAAACCAGATGATAATTGTCTTTCTCTGCTTGACTTATTTCACTTAGCATAATCCCCTCCAGTTCCATCCATGTTGATGCAAATGGTGGGTATTCATCTTTTCTGATGGCTGAGTAATATTCCATTGTATATATGGACCACATCTTCTTTATCCATTCATCTGTTGAAGGGCATCTCGGCTCCTTCCACAGTTTGGCTATTGCGGACATTGCTGCTATGAACATTGGGATGCAGGTGCCCTTTCTTTTCACTACATCTGTATCTTTGGAGTAAATATCCAGTAGTGCAATTGCTGGGTTGTAGGGTAGCTCTATTTTTAACATCTTGAGGAACCTCCATACTATTTTCCAGAGTGGCTGTACCATCAGACAGGCGCTTTAAAGGGAGCTTGGGTCATCCTAGGGGGGCGGCCTTAAGCTGTTAGAAACATGTTAGTGGTTTAGTTCAAGTTTTTATAGGTCAAGGTTGAGGTTATTAGAGAAGAGGGCTCAAAGGAGCCTGGCTAGAGTTTGGTTGAGAGAATCTTTCTCACAGCCAAGTTTGAGAAACACTGATATAGAATTGTCACACTTGCCCCTCCCTGTGCCCTGAAGTCCAGGCTATTCTAAATATGGAATGGGTTGAACCTGCCATGACAAAGCCTTTGGGGAAGTATTAAACTATTTTTTTGTTTGTTTTCTTTTTCCTCTTCTTGTCTATAAATTTTTTTTGCCCAACTGTGATTAAGAATACACTTGTCTTGTGACCTAAATTTCTAATCTTGTTACCTCCTGTTTGGACTTCCCTCCCACTGCCTTGTTCCACTGTAGGTTCGCACTTCGTTCTTCACACTTTGACCCTTCCAGGGAGCACCCATTTCCTGCTCTCACTGTAGACCAAACCCTGATTCCATACTTGTGGCTCTTCTGTGAGCACTGGCCTCCAGCCACTGAACTTTCTATGCTATGGCATAATGAAGTGGGGAAGTTTTATGGTCCACTGTAGAACCATGAATGTGGAGCTTCTTACTAGGGCTTCTCTGGACTGTTGTGATTACCTGCTGGTCACCTTTCCTTCTAAGGTAGCACCTTACATTGACAGTTCTTAACAATATCAATTTATTAATTCATTAATAAATGTTCATTGAATGTCTTGTGAGTATATGCTTGGTTTTATAAAATAATCAAAAGTTGATAGTTATTACCTTTTCACCTAGAAGCAAAGAAGTCCATCATGAATAAACATCTTTTCTGAGTCAGTTAGCCTATTTCCAATTAAAAAAATACAACAGAAGTGGTCATCAATATCTTTGATACTATCAAAACATATTCTAGAATCTGGACAGCTTAGGCAGGGTAGAGGTTAATAGTATTACAAAAGGAACATAACCTTTTTTTGTTTTGAGTATAGATCACATGGCAGATGTTTCTGCTCTTAAAAATATAGTCAAGTGTGATATGCCAGCACATAAAAAAATAGTACACAGAATATATGACACATGCACATATTTATGAGAGAGGGAGATAGCAGGTAATGTAGAAACACAGAATCTCACAGAAAGGAACTCAAGTGAGGAGTGGGGTATTTAGAAAAGTCTTACTTAGGGGCGCCTTGGTGGCTCAGTCAGTTAAGCATCTGCCTTTGGCTCAGGTCATGATCCTGGGGTCCTGGGATCGAGCCCCCTGTGTTGGGCTTCCTGTTCAGTGGGGAGTCTGCTTCTCCTCCCTCTTCCCCTTACCCCTCTCGTGCTCTCTCTCTATCAAATAAATCAATAAAATCTTTAAAAAAAATAAAAGTCTTATTGAGGAGGCACCATTTAAATCGTGCCTTGAAGAGTGAAGAGAATTTTAGCAGGTGTGAAAGTGTGACATGGATATTGCAGACTTGGAACACCAAGTTTAGGGGCATAGTACAGCAGAAAGGCTGATAGGAGAATTTCAGTGTGCTAAAATATTAACATGAGTGGTTTGAGAGAAATATGTACTCAGTGCATAATACAGAGTAGGTGTCGCATAAAAGGCTGTCAAATGAATTGAATGGACTGGTAGGAAAGATTCCTTAAGGAATTCACTAGGTGGCGCTCTTTCTTCTTTGGCAGTATCTTTATAGTAAGTGGTAGAATATTTGGAATTATTGCTGAATTTTTGTGTTTCCTCCAGATATATTGTGTAAATAGATATAAGCTAAGGCAGAGTAGCCTTTTTGTCTCTGTGGATGGTTCGGGGAATTCTAGGTATGAGGATTTTCAAGTAACATGGTAAACACTAACATAATAATTGAGATTCTTCATGTGTGTGTATTATAGTCTGGAATTCTTTTTGCCTGGCTAATTTTTGTCTCTATTCATGAAACTTCCATTTCAATTCTTTGTTTAAGGCTTTCTACTCCTGGGGAATGATTGTAAAAAATTTTTGTGTATCTTGCATTTGTTTGAAACTCATCTACTGAATCTGCTAGAATTAAGATTTATATCACCTTCCATTTTGGAAATAGGAATATTAAAATCTAAGTTAGTATAATCTCAAAACCATACAGTAAAAAATATAATAGAAAAGTATTTTTAAGATATTTGGCTAATAACTTTTAGTCACACTCAACTTGATGTGTCCTGGAAGTAGCTGAAATATATAAAATCCATAAATAAAATTATAGATATACTGGGTCACATATTAATTTTGAAATATACAACTTCTCATATCAATTCATCAGGCATTATTTTTGCCATTGATTTTGACATCTTTGGGGAAAGATTGGTAGGTATTTTAATAGCACATGCAGTGAGGTGACAACTTAAATCAAAATTCTCTGGAATAATTACACTTCTAATTATCCCTATTAGTACTATGGAGCACATTTTGTTGTTGCTTCTTAACGAAACAAGAAACATTATCCTTATGTGCCCTTTTCAGGTTCTTCACCTACTTAAATTTTATTTTTTATTTATTTATTTTTTTTAAAGATTTTATTTATTTGTGTGAGAGAGAATGAGAGAGAGCACATGAGAGGGGGGAGGGTCAGAGGGAGAAGCAGACTCCCTGCCGAGCAGGGAGCCCGATGTGGGACTCGATCCAGGGACTCTGGGATCATGACCTGAGCTGAAGGCAGTCGCTTAACCAACTGAGCCACCCAGGCGCCCCACCTACTTAAATTTTAAATTTTTATCCAGGAAAAATATTTTTTAAATTAGCTATAATAGAAATTCACATTTCAGCAAGATTGTGTTTTTATGGAATTCTGATAAGAAAGTAGCAACAAAACTTCAGAGGATTCACAGATGAATTCTCCAATATTCTCTTCATTGAGGACTAAAAAACACTTGAGGCCAGGGGGACAAAGATGAAAAAAATAAGCAAGTACCAAACTTAAAGAACAAGTCTATGAGTAGTGTTTCTATGCATTAGATCCAGGATTATGCATATGATTATGGTAAATTCATTACATGTAGTTGAATGTAGTAAGCATTGGTGAAAGGAGAAGAAACTAACAAAATAAAGTATACAAGTTTCCCCTTATCTCTTTATTGTTTACACCTAGAGCAAATGTTAAAGATTGATTGCTAACTTGTCTGGAAATACCCTTGAGATGGTGTACTGACAACTATTCTGAAAAGTAGCTTTTTTTTCATATTTCAGGTAATACAGCTGACTTCCTCACTTCTGACATGTAGCCTCTCACCGCATGTCCCTCAAGATCACTGATAGATGCATGCTAAGCTATGCCTTGGACATCTCTCTTTTTTTTTTTTTTTAAGATTTTATTTATTTATTTGACAGAGAGAGAGAGACACAGCGAGAGAGGGAACACAAGCAGGGGGAGTGGGAGAGGGAGAAGCAGGCTTCCCGCGGAGCAGGGAGCCCGATGCGGGGCTCGATCCCAGGACCTGGAATCATGACCTGAGTGGAAGGCAGACGCTTAACGACTGAGCCACCCAGGCGCCCCTGGACATCTCTTTTTGAGGCTTGGAATGCTGTCCCTGATTTCCTAGTGAATTCTTCTTTGAGGCTCAGATTGAATATTGACTTCTTCTAAAATGTTCTGAAACTCAGCTCTATCCTCCCCTTGCTGCTCCCATTCCACCAAAGCGTATCACTTGTGATAGAGGCAAATGCTAAAGCTCACCAACTTCAAGCTTCTTTCCTTCTTTCCAGGGGCACACGAAAATGTTTCCTAGCTTCTTACAGTTTAGGGGGACCATTTTGATTTGCTGGCCAATTGTATATGGATGGAAGGGTAAACGCTACTTGCATTGTTTGCTTCATAAAAAAGTTCTCACCCGCAATATTTCACTCTCTTACCCTTCTGTCCCTGGAGACCATTTATTGAAGCTGGTGGTGCCACAACATGGGAGAAGCCTGCATCCATGTGCCCCTGGCCTCATTTGAGACAGAAATCTCATGTTCTCCCCCAAACCTTTCATCCAATCAGTTTTTAGTACTATTCATTCCATCTCCCAAATCTCTCTCTGTACATTGATTTTCACCCATCTTGACAGCCTCTCTCCCTAGACCTCTACACTGGTGCCCCAGCATTCAAGGTAGTCTTGGTCCATCCTGAATCAGGATGATGAAATTCCAAAAATGCAAATCTGATCTATTTAAAACTCTTCAGTGATTTCCCTCTGCCCTAAGGGGAAAGCACAATACTTTGCTGGCTTTATCAGGCCTCCCATGGCTTATGCCTGCATACCTCTCCAGTGTATCCCTCTTCCTGTTCTCATTGTAGGCCAAGATAATAAAGTTTTCTTAGCTCTTGCTATGTGCCAACTCTGTTTAGCCTCTAGGCCTCCACACATGCCAATTCCTTTGCCTCAGATCTGGCAAAATCTTCGTCATTCTTCAGATAAAAGCTTAAAGATAATTTCTTCAGGGATGCCTTGCTTGGTCTCCTAGACTATGTCTCTCCCCAACGTGTTACTTGTGTTAAGTTTATATCTTTAGTAGTTATACTCTCCACTATTAATTCCAGAGCTTTGCATAGTGCCTAGCAGAACGGATAAAAATAAAGGTTACCTAAGTGAATTACTTTACTAATCAGGCAGTCACAGAAACATTATTTTCATGTATCTTTTTTCCACTATATTTTGAAGTCTTAGAAATCATAGGCCAGGATTTCCATTGCTAGCATAGTGCCTGGTACAGAGTTGGTGTCTAAGAGCTTTGAATGAATGAATGAATCAATCAATCAATTAGCAAGAAGGGTGCCTATGCTTGGTCCTTCTACTAAGAGCTAGAATGTGACAGTTAAATGTGATCAGGACCATGATGGTAGAAGCACAGAGAATCTTGATAGCTGTAATCTCTGTGTGGGCATGAATGCACGTCTTCTCTAGAGCTTTAAGCATCACCTATATAAAACAGGAACATAAACCACATATGTATGAGTATTCATGGGCTAGTTTTATTTCTGCTCCTTTGAATAAAGATACTGTTGGAGAAACCGGGAGTGATGAGAAAGCCTGAATTGGCTGGGTAAGAGTAAGAGCTTTTAGTGGAGAGCCAAGAATGAGGTGTAGGGGGAGAAGGTTTAGGATAGATAGGAGATAAAAGACAAGTGCAGAAAGAATGTAGGTGGAAGAGGGAATTTTAAGAGGGTGTGGATTACAAATTCGTGTTCACTGAGGAGCACAAATAACAGTTTAAATAAATATTTAATTATTCTGGTTGTTGCACCATTTCTTTAAACATAACTCCATACTGACATGGAGCTACATAGAACCAAGAGATTTATTTAGGAAAGAAAAAAAGTTCTTTTTATTGATACTATTGCATAGCTATCTCATTTGATCTGCAATGAAATCTCATGAGTAGTTTGGATAAATATTATTATAACCATTTTACACATAAACTGAGACTTCGAGGAGTCTGTTAGAGGCCTAACCAAATTCACAGCTAGTAGGTAAAAGATGGAACACCAGCCAGGTGCTCCAACATTAGTCCCACACACCACATGCTCGCTAAAGTCCTTCCACCCAACCACTGAGAAAAAGCAGACAGAATATTTTATTCATTATTTTATAATTAGGCTTTTAAGAACAAATAATGGATAACACCAAAGAAATCATTAAGAAAATAATCTTATAAAGTTTTTACAGAACTATAATAGATAAATAAATCTTGTCTTTATATACTTTCAATGTCAAGTTTATGTGCCTATTTGCCAACAGAGGAACCTGTATTTATGTTTCCCACAGTAGGCTACACCATTAACTAATTTTTTATTTATTCATTCATTCATTTATTAATTTATTCAACAAACATGTATAAGCACCTACTAATTCTAGCCAGGAGTCTGAAAGGTAAATAAGGCACAGTCTCTGTTCTCAAGGAGTTCACTCATAGTGGGCAAGAAGGTGCATTAATAGAAAATGAAAACACAATGAAATTAAATGCACTGATAGAAAATAGACACAGTATTATGGGAGTACTAAAATAATAAATAAAATAATTTGGTCAGGAGGTAGGATTAAGAAAAGCTTTCTAGAACTTGACTTGAGCTGAGTCTTATAGTTTGAGGAAGAATTTCAGACAGTGGAGCCAACATAACTATGGACTGTAAATGGCAGGACACTGTGTGTGTGTATGTGTGTTATTTGACTGTAATCAAGTACATGTCTTACTGAAGCATAGTTACTTGGTAAGGAGTGAAAACAAATATGACCGAAAATGAAGGATCAAAGTGTTCAGATTGTGTGGTACAGGTAAACAATGAGGAACTCATTCAAGAGAATGCCAAGATTCTATCTGCACTCAGATAGGTGACCCTGGATAATGGGTGAAAGATGGATTAAAGAGCAGAAGACCAGAGGTATTTTATTTCATTATCTTTAGACCAATTTATCCTAGGAAGCAAAGACCAATCAAATTCACATACTCATGAATGAAGCAGTGGTAAAGAAAATGAATACCAATAGCAAACTACAGGAAGAGAACATAATTCAATTTTCTTATGTTATAAAACTATAAAGTTTTGTTTACATAAATAGTGTCTGAAGATTTTAAGACTTTAGATTCTTTTTTATTTTTTTTATTTTTTATTTATTTATTTATTTATTTTTATTTATTTTTATTTATTTTTTTTAAAGATTTTATTTATTCATTTGAGAGAGAGAATGGGAGAGAGAGCACGAGACGGGGGAGGGTCAGAGGGAGAAGCAGACTCTCCGCTGAGCAGGGAGCCCGATGCGGGACTCGATCCTGGGACTCCAGGATCATGACCTGAGCCAAAGGCAGTCGCTCAACCAACTGAGCCACCCAGGCACCCAAGACTTTAGATTCTTGACACACATTTCAAGTTCCCAGGGTAAGGGTGAGGAAGCCATCAAATGATGGAAAAAATTCAATATAAAATCTCAATGAAGAGAAATTAACTGCACAATATAGAAAAAGGATTTTAAAAAAGGTGTTTCTGAAAATAAACAGAAAAGAAGAATTCACCAGAAAGATGCTGAGAGCCCATGATATGAGGCAGTGAGTGATCAAGGTTGACAGATGGGCACACTAAATTGACATAGCATCTGGATATTTGGACCACATAATCAAAGGCTATTATTTGACCAGATTTCTGTTCATGAGAGAGAGCCCTGGTATCCCCAAATGATGGAGGATTAAGAACCCAACCAATGCTTTAAAACCAGAGGATCGAAGCAGTTAATATTATGGACAAAGATCTATTTTTCTTGTATTTCTCATACATAAAATGATGAATATAGATATACCTTGGATTTAAAATCATGCAAGGAAATTGTACTACTATATTTGGGATGGCAAATTATTTTCTATTGATCAGTGTTTCCGGGACTCAGAGAAGTAAGGGAGAGAGATCAATCTCAAGCTTTAAGGGCTAAGACTGAATTTCTGCAGATGGTTTTAAGCATCTTTCTGAATGATAATAGTTACTCTATTATAAAAAGTGATATTCTTAAAAATAGTCCAAAAGAAAAAAAATTGGTGAACTATTTCTCCAGCTTGTACCCCAAGGATAACTTTAGCTCTGCATTGGCCGTCAGGCTCCCATAAAAGCTAGAATCTTAGGATATAGCGGTTTCCAGGGAGTTCTTCCTTAGCTTGTTCTATGGATAGAGTCAGAGGCCTCAAACAGGAACTTTTCTTTCAAGATGCTGCTGAAAGGACAAAGCAGGTAGAAGATTTTTAAGGAGAAAGACATATTCATTCAAAACTGATGTTTTAAAAATTCTGCTATATCCAGCCATTCTGACTTTTAACTGTTCTTAAACTTTGTAGGAATCCAAATCACTTCAAGAGCTTTATGAATAAATATCCCTGGGCTCCCCCCCCAAAACTACAGAGTCAGATATTAAGGGGTGTCTCAAAATTCATTTCGCTTTGTGAAGTGTACAGTGAGCAAACTCCTTCTCCATGGGTGAATTATGGTACAGTGCAATAAAGTGAGTTTTTAAAACCGATGGTTACTCTCTCCTGCTTTCTCCCCACTAACACATACCTACTTCTTCAGTTTTGTTGTTGTAATCCAGGGAAAGGAGAGATCAGTATGAGTTGGTATAGTCAAAGGTTTTATTAATTATGACAGGCCTAGTTAGTTTAATTCAAGAATTGAGTTTTCCAAAGAGAAAAAAATAGTCATGGTTATATTTGGATCTTTGCAACAATTATTATCAGAGACCCACTCTTTGTAGAAATCTAGATCTGAAGTGGGAGGAGTGGTCTAAAGTCTGTAGCTCTGGACTGGAACTACAATAAAGCAGAAGAAAAACTTAAGAGATTTTTATAGTAAATACAATTTGAAATTATTGGCACAGACATTTGGGAGTTAGGAGAGAGAAATGCCCAAGAGTATTAAGTTGTTTTTCCTTTCTTTGGTTACCACTGCACTCTGTGTTGGAGGGACCCTTACGGAGCTCCTGAATACAGCTAACTTTTGGGGACCCCAGGAATTAACCCAGTTTTCTTTTTCTTTTTTAAATATTTTATTTATTTATTTGACAGAGAGAGAGCGCGTGCGCACAAGCAGGGGGAGCAGCAGGCAGGGGGAGAGGGAGAAGCAGGCTCCCCGCTGAGCAGGGAGCCCAACACGGGGCTCCATCCCAGGACCCTGGGATCATGACCTGAGCCTGAGCCGAAGGCAGACACTTAACCGACTGAGCCACTCAGGCACCCCTTAACCCAGTTTTCTAATGAGAGTTGAGTTTCTCTATTTAGGAAAGCTCAAGAATTGTCTTATAATTTCTTTATTCTTTTGGATTTTGGATTCCACATTACATGAAAATTAATTCATATATTAGTTTCTTTCAAAAATTTTTCTTCCTTTCTTTTTTTTTTTTTTAAAGATTTTTATTTATTTTTTCATGAGAGACAGAGAGAGAGAGGCAGAGGGAGAAACAGGCTCCCAAGGAGCAGAAAGCCCGATGCGGGACTCGATCCCAGGACCCTGGGATCATGACCTGAGCCGAAGGCAGACGCTCAACCATCTGAGCCACCCAGGCACCCAATTTTTCTTCATTTCTACTTAGCGCAGAAAATGAGATGAGTTGAAGATTGTTATTGATTACATAGTTATTCTTTGCTAGGATTGATGTCTTTGGTATTTTAGAGCTCCTCCCCCAAATGATGAGTAAATAAATAAAGTCAAAAGTAAAACTTTCAAGAATTCACAGAATTGGGAATTCTGGACTGCCTTTATTTACTTTTAAGAGATGTATACATTTGAACATAAAAATGAATTTCATACAAAGTTTTGTTCTTCTCAGTATATGTTCTTTAACCAACATTGTATTTGCATGATATTTGTAAGATAGAGGAAATTGATAAACTGCTTAAAAAAAAAGAAATGATATACTTTCTAGAACACTCTGTCATGGCTTTTGAGTTGTAGAATATCAAGCTTGCTTTTACGATGGAAACTTCATTTCCTGTATCAAAAAAAAAAAAAAACTAGACCACAGTACAGTGACTCCAGGGATGGGCTTATAAAATATAGAAGTGTCTCCTAAGTGACTTTTAGTGTTCTTGTAAGAAAACATATTATAAAGTAAGAAATAAAAACTTTTTATAATCACAAATGCATTTTTAAAAATTTCATATGTTTTACTAATAATTTATTCCAGTGTATGCAGGAGGTTAACAATCATGTATTTGTACTTCTTCATATACTTACACAGAGGATAAATAAGGAAATTGGTTGGTTGAACAAATAGATAACATCCATCTACATTAAATATGTGGTACCTCTTTTAATCTCACTGAATGATTTCCACTTTCCTCATCCCTTAAATAAAGAATGAGATCATTTCACCTTAGTATATTTTGGAGTACTTTGGTTCACCCAGTTGCCTTCTCTGGTATCCATTTGTCACTCATTTGACTTCATATAATCAGTGACTGTCATGCACATATCTCCTTGGGGATTAAAGTTTGCAGTAGTTCAGGCCTCCTGATAATTCAGACACCAGGACAACAGCATTAACAGCATGGAGGCAAGATATTGTGGGAAAATGTGGAGAGCCAGAGACAGGGAGCAAATGTCTATGTTGAAAGAATAGATGAGTTTAGGGGACTTAGTCAAAGGTATAGCAATTGAAGGAGTAAGAAGATGCATGGAATGACCAGTGCTAAAGAAGGTGAAAGCTCGAAGTCTTTTATCCTCATGAAGCCCATAACCATATTTGATATAACAATGCCAACCTGTCCCCAGCAACACCCTCGCCTTTGGCACTTGGTATTCTTTATTGTACCCAGGAATTGCCTGTAGGCACATCCCTTTTCTAGAACAAGCAGTGGTAAACGGTTCCTCAGGTTAAATTGTCATTGGACTTGTCTTACCAAATTCCATCCTCCTTTGGCTTTCACGTTTCCCAACCAGCTTTCAAAATTAGAGTACTGTAAGGCCAGGCTCTACAAACTGAGGTACACATACCTCCTGAGTTGTTAAGGTTTCAAGGGAAAATCTAGCACAGCATCAATTTTACTTTAGGAGAAGGAAGTTAAGCATTAAATTACAGATTTATTAATTTATAGAATAAATGTTATTACATAATATTGTATAATAAAAAATACATATGGGATATGGGATAAAATGCATAAATTTTAAGACAAAACAGAAAACTTTAAAACATTTTAGAAAATAAAATTTAAATTGGGAATTTAAAAGACCAAAACTAAGGAAAGAAAGAGTTGGAAGAAGAATAACACACTATAAAATAAAATGCACTATAAACTAAAGCCTAAATAAGAAGACAATAGAGGCGAAGAGAATATTTAAAAACATATTAAAAGCAAGCAAATGGTATTAGTCCTTATCTGAACTTAACTCTTTGTTTTGCTATTATTTAACTTTTCTTTTTTCACTGATAATGTATCTATTTTGTTTTTTTTTTTTAATTTTTTTTTTTTAAGATTTTATTTATTTGCGAGAGAGACAATGAGAGACAGAGAGCATGAGAGGGAGGAGGGTCAGAGGGAGAAGCAGACTCCCTGCTGAGCAGGGAGCCTGATGCGGGACTCGATCCCGGGACTCCAGGATCATGACCTGAGCTGAAGGCAGTCGCTTAACCAACTGAGCCACCCAGGCGCCCTGTATCTATTTTGTTAAAGACAGTTTTGTATCTTCATTTTCTCTGTGTATGATCCCTTTGTTTTCAGATTATATTTTACCCATTTTTCTCGATATCTGATTAAAGAATTGTACTTTTATCTCTTCCTTCTTTTTGTCAATTAATTTTGTATTTTCACATTACCTTGTTTATTTAATTTCATTTTCGAAATGTTGCTGGTGTGTAAAGGAACAAATGACTTTGTTCCTAGCTGTGTTGCTAAATTCACTTATTACTTATAAAGTTTGAAGATTCTTTTGCATTTTCTATGTCTATAAAATTATTTTTAAATAATAAAGGGTTTTTTCTCCCAAATTCTTTCGGGTTTACATTTTTTTCCAAACCTTAGTGGATTGACCAGGATCTCAGATATAATTTTGGAAATTTGACATTGTTTTTGAAATTTGTTCTATGATTCAAACATACAGTCAGGTTGGGAGTCAACATACTATGCACGTTTGAGAAAAATGCAAATATTGAGGTCAGCGTTCTGAATATTTGAAGACAAATTTCCTAATTTTGTAGTTCAAGTTTTCTGTGTCTTTACACTTTTATATCTGCTTGTTTTATCAGTTATCAAGAGAGACATATTGAATCTTCCAACTGTAATTTTGTCTATTTTTTCTTTTTTAGAATTTAGTCATTTCTCCATTATTTATATTGAGGCTAGAATGAAATATGCATACAAATTTATCATTATCATATCTTCCTTATGGATTGAATATTTTACCACTATGAAATATACTTCTTTATATTTACTAAAGATTCTTGCCTTAAAGCTTACTTTGGCTGAAATTAATACAGATATGCCAGTTTTCTTTTGCTTAGGGTTTGTATTTTTTTCCTTCAAAATCTGATTACCATTATACTCATTAAAAAAAATTAGGTTGGCACACTTTGTATTTTATTTAGAATATTTAGCTCCTTAATTTAAATGTAATCACAGTTATATTTGAGTTCAAATTTACTATCTTACTATTTGTTTTCCACCACCAGTTCTATTTCTGTTTCCTTTCTTTTTCTTCCTGTCCTCATTCTTCTCTTTCTCCTCCACCTTCTTATTCTTCTTTGAGTCAAGTATTTTTGTATTATTCATTTTTTCCACTTTATTAATTTGTTAGTTATACATTCTTTTATTTTCTTTTAATAGTTACTCAGAGACTATTAAAATTATCAGAGTATAATAAAAATTGGTATTTGATTGCTTTCTACACGATGCAAAAACCTTAGATCATTCTAACTCTTTTAACTCTCTTCCACCTTTTGGGCTGTTTGTCATGCATTTTCATTCTAAATATAATTTAAAACATACAGATCTTAATAACATTGCTATAAAAACAAAATGTTGATTTAGATTTACCCACACATTTAACGTTTCCATTGCTTTTAGCTCCTTTCTACATTGAACCAAGCCTTCACTTGGGTACATTTTTCTTTTGCATAAGGAGCTGGCTTTCATCTTTATTTTAGAGGAGTTATACTGTAGAAGAGTTTTCTTAGTTATTTTTCAATTTTGCTGTTATTTTTTGAGAATTTTTTTTTTTTGCAGCATGTAGAATTCTAAACAATCATTTATTTTCTTTAATCCCTTTGAAGGTATAATTCTATTTTCTTCTGGCTGATATCATGTCTGTTGAGAAGTTAGCTTTCAGTATTATTGTTGCTCATTTGAAGATAATATAACATTTCTCTTTGGCTGCTTTAAAGATTTTTTTTTTGTCTTTGATTTTCAGAAGTGCAATTATGGTGCACATATTGTGATTGATCGATCTATGTATCTATCCATCCACCCATCTTGGAATATGTAGAGATTCTTGAATCTGTAGTTTGATATATTTCATCATTTTGATTTTTTTTTCATTTTGAAAATTTTTTGATCACTGTATCTTTATATATTGCTTCTGCCATTATTCTCTGTCTACTCTCCTTCTGGGACTTCAGTTGTTTACTTACTAAAATTATGTGTCTCTCATGTTTCACATGCTATTTTTTATGTTGTATATTTTCTACTTTGCTTTAATCTGGATGCTTTCTATTGACCTATCTAACGATTTGTTATTCCTTTCTTCCGCTGTATGTAATGTCATTAAATCTACTTGTTTCTAAAAAATCAGCTATTGCATCTGATTAATTTTTAAAATTTTTTATAGATTTGATTCGATTTTGTAATAGATGCCAATGTTAGGGTGAAATTCTCCATCTTTTCATCTATTTTTCTGAGCATTTTAATTACACTTACTTTAAAGTCCTTCTCTGATAACTTCAATATCTTGATCACCTATGCATCTATTTTTATTGCCTTTCTTTTATCTTGGCATTTATCATTTTGTCTTGTCTCTTGGCATTCCTAAAAGCATTTGATTGAAGGTTGAATAATATGGATGAAAAATATGAGGGCTTTGGCTGCTGTTTAATTCTTCTGGAGAGGATTTACTTTACTATCTCACAGGCAGTTAGAATGCAGGAACCTGGACTGGAATTGATGCAGTTTTGTGCGATCTACTCGAATTTCTTGTTATTCCTATGATACTGTCCTGAGTCTCACCTGGAAATTGTGGCTGTTTATCAGGAGGAGACTCCCCTCTTCCTTGGTGGGCTCTGAACTCCAATTTTTGTCTCTGTAGTTTTATGATTTTTGCAAGAACTCTGCTCATCTTTCCAGACTCCTAGCCACACGCCCTTCATGTATTTTGTTTCTCTGTGAAATAATTTCCCTTCAAGTCCTGCCTGCCTTGATAGCCCTGAACTCCAAGATTTGCCTCCCCAGCCTAGGGAAACTGCCAACAGCTCGTATTAGTTTCCTATGTTGGAAGTCTCTTTCTACTTTCCTGTTTTCAGCTTAAAAAATCAGCAAATGTCTAAAGTGGAAAAGTAGTACAGAACATAATGTTTACCTCAATGTATTTCTCTCCTCTCTGGAACTCTAGTTTGTCAGGTTCTATCTCCTTTGGTATCTCACTGATACCTTCCAACAGATGTTTTTGTGTCTTTGTCTAACTTTTCTAATTGTTCTGGGTGAGAGTTTTGGTCATCCCCAGCTATTCTACCAAATTGGAGGTGGAAATCTTTATTACATATTTCTTTTCATTATATTTTCAGTTCTAAAATTTCCGTTTGCTTCTTTTTTTTTTTTTAAGAAATCTTTACTCTCATTTAATTTATTAATTTAATTTATTTTTTTAAGAGTTTATTTATTTGAGAGAAAGAGAGCGAGCGAGAGAAAGAGAGCACAAACAGCGGGGGCAGGGGGATGTGGCAGAGGGAGAAGCAGACTTCCCACTGAGCAGGGAGCCCAATGTGGGGCTCGATCCCAGGACCCTGGGATCATGACCTGAGCTGAAGGCAGATGCTTAACCGACTGAGCCACCCAGGCTCCCCCATTTGGTTCTTCTTTGTATCTTCTATTTCTTGGCTGAAAGTTTCTATTTCTTTTCCATTTTTTTCCCAAGAGTTATCATAATTATTCATTGAAGCTTTTTTTTTTTTTTAACCATAGTCGCTTTAAAATCCTGGTCAAATAATTCCACCTATGCCATCTTGGCACTGTGTCTGTTGGATGTGTCCTCTCATTCAACTTGAGATTTTCCTGCTCCTTGGTGTAAGAAATTATCTTTTATTATATTTAGATAATGTTGATCATTATCTAAATGATCAGTCATACCAGGCTAGACCCTGCATGAGCAAGCACACAATCTCTGCAGACACCTACCCTCCACGAGGGGGAGCCATGTCATTACTGCTGGGTTGTAGTGGTAGTCTAATCTCTGCTCACAGAGCCCTGACATCAGCTGCCACAAATGACAGGCTAAGGAAGGCACAATTTTTTCTGGGGTGTGTCTGATGATGTCCAAAAGGTTATGCCCTACATGGCCACTCCGTTCCAGGTCCTTTGGTTAAAGAGGCCAGGCTTTTTATTTTGTTGTATTTGTTTGCTCATGGATTTTGCCTGTACGTGCTCTTCTTTCCAGCCTGTGAAATTCCCCAGTGCCCAGGATGGGATATAGAAGAGGCAGAAAAAACCCAAAATTTGCCAGCTCATTCCTTGAATCCCAAGGTCCTTATAAATGCTCTGGGTTTTTTTTCACCTTTTAGAATCTTCTGATACTTATTTCATGTATTTCGTCCAGGGTTTTTAGTTGTAAGAGGCAGAGAGGAATAGGGTGAAATGTCTACTCCATCTTATCTAGAACTGGAAATCCTCATTATCTCTTAATATTTATCTCCCATTTAAACATTATTTTACAACCTTTTAGTTTTCTAGCTTCATGCAGAATGAAGTTCTTACAGCAATCATGCTCCTGAGCAGAAGGAGCAATTAGGACAAGGTGCTATACAAATGACTTAGATTCTGGCATCTCAGCTCATGCCCAGAGAATTGCACTCTGGTGACCAGAGTTCTTTTGTTTCTTTTATAAAATGAAGTTCACTGTCCTTATTTTTCTGAATATAAAATAAATCTTTGTTCACTAGAGTAAATTTTTAAAATTCCTATTGTTTTTATTTAAGGCTTTAAAATTGCTCCAGATCCCAACTTGCAGGCATAAAAAATATTTTTTGTTTTGGTATATTTCATTACATTATTTTTTTAATTATTGAATAATTTTCTTTTCATTGTAATATGTAATGTCTCGATAGCTTTCTCATTCAAAATAGACAACCACAACAAATTTCTAGACTTCACATTATTCTTTAGCTACCACCTATCTCTTACTTTACCTGCCAGACAATTTGTCAAAACACTTTAGTCTCCACTTCATCATGTGACACTTCCCAAGCTGTGGCTGCCTAGTGCTTTCCATACAACCCTGACTCTGACCTCCACGAGATCACTGACGACCTCCATGTTTCTGGAGGTAGGGGGCACTTTCTGGACTTTACCTTGCTTGACCTCTGACCAGCAATTGATTACTATTTGACATGTCCTCCTCCTCTTCCTTTTATCTGAAACAAAAGCAACATCTCTATTTTTTCCCAGATGATTTTTTTTTAAGATTTTATTTATTTATTTGAGAAAGAGAGAGAGAGAGAGAATGAGCAGTGGGGTGGAGCAGAGGGAGAGGGAGAAGCAGGGAGCCTGATGCAGGGCTCGATCCCAGGACCCTGGGATCATGACCTGAGCTGAAGGCAGATGCTTAACCGACTGAGCCACCCAAGCGCCGCCCCCAGATGATATTTTTAATCTTTCTTTTTCTCTTCTTACTATATCAGAAATACAAAACCATAGAAAACCTTCAAATTATACTTAAGGAAAACTGAAATTTGCTTTCCATATCAATTCTCAGTGTACTTCTCCAGAGGAGGGCATGGTTAGATTACTGCTTATAATTTCACCAAATAAAAGCTTTATATTTGACATGATAATATTTTCATACACTTCAAAATGCATTTATAATTCGTAGTAATTCTTTTATTGTCCTTTAACAACCCCCCTTCGGACAATGCTAGCCCATGTCTTAAGAGAGTAAAAGAAAAAAGAGAATTAAAAAATCATTCCCCAGTTTTCTGAGTTTCAAATAGACTATTAAAACTTATGTTAGATAGGGTGCCTGGGTGACTCAGTCAGTTAAGCATTTGACTTCGGCTCAGGTCATGATCCCGGGGACCTGGGATCAGGCCCTGCATTGGGCTCCTCGCTCAATGGGGAGTCTGCTTTTCCCTCTCCCTCTGACCCTTCCCTCTGCTCATGCTCTCACTCGAGCACACACTCTCTCTCTTTCTCTCTCAAATGAATAAATAAAAAGTCTTTTAAAAAAAAACCTACGGGGGCGCCTGGGTGGCTCAGTTGGTTAAGCGACTGCCTTCGGCTCAGGTCATGATCCTGGAGTCCCTGGATCGAGTCCCGCATCGGGCTCCCTGCTCAGCGAGGAGCCTGCTTCTCCCTCTAACCCTCCCCCGTCATGTACTCTCTCTCTCGTTAAAAAAAGAAAAAAAAAAAAAAAAACTACGTTAGAGAAATAGTTTTGAGAAGAAAAGATTTTGAGTTTTGAATTCATGCTCTTTGAGTTATATACTTTTTCAGTGTTTTCTGTTTCACCCAAATGGTGTCCCATCTATATAATTGTGCAATTCAGAAACCAAGAAGTCACCTGAGCATCTCATCCCAATATTCCACTCACTAGAGTCCTATCAATCATATTTCCTAAACATTGCTAGGTTATTCTAGTTTTTTGTCCTCACTACCAACACCCTAGTCTAAACTACTAGCATCTCCCCTCTGGACTTCTTACTACTGTAGATACTATTCTCATATATCTTCACCCAAAACTTATCACACCCATCTATGTGGCTTACCTCAAAATGGCTTCCACATTTGCCGCTGGAATATCCTCAGGGAGGGCAAATATTATCTTATGGTCCTTTCAAACGCCTCAGAAATTTTTCATTGCTTTAATGGAGAAAAAAATATGAATCACGGTTTACAAAGCCCCACATGTTATGCCTCCATTTTAAGCCTCCAGCTTCCTTTTTCATTCCCAATCCCTCCGCTCAACTTAAGCCAGGCTGGCTTCTCAGTTCGCTTCCTTCTGGTATGGTCAGGACCCATTCACACTCACGGAATCCACTTTCTGTGCTTCCTTCAAACATTTATTCTTACATAATTTATCTTTTCTGATTTTTTATTATATATTCTGATGATTTTTTTAATTTCCCAAATCCTCTTATTGCTTCGTTACTTTCTAGAATGATTTCCTGTAATTTTCAAATGTAAAATCATATCATTCTTAAGTAATAATAAATTGTGTTTCCTACTTTACAATATTGATTCTGCTTGCTTTTTCTTCTCTTGTTAAATTGCATTGGTTAATACTCTCACAATACTCTGTCATAGTGGAGAGAGCAGGTATTTATTCTGATTTTCTAGTGTTGTGTCATCAGCCATGATTCTGACTTTTGATTTTATCTCTCTTCCAAAAGTCACCCCAATTCCTAATAGCTTTTTTATTCCATGCTAGTTTCACTCCATATGTATCACAAGTAAGGGGGAGAATAGCTGAATATATTCAATTTGGATAATGACAATAATCAACAGTTGATTTCTGTTTATTCAAAATGATTTCTTTATATTAAAATATCTCTACAATAACAATTTTTCTACTTCAAAGTCTTTGTGTGCATTTTAGATGATTTCTTCTTAGGGTATATTCTTAAAAATTATGTTCTATATCAAATATATGACACTTTCAAAAAGGCTATTGATAAATACGACCAAATTGATAAATATGGCCAATTGCTTCCTGGAAATTTTCTACTAACTAATAATTCCATCAAAATGGGCTTAATTTTCAAGCTTTTCCTACAATAAAGGAGGTAAACAGTCCTAGGCTGCTAGGTCAGGCTGGCTGCTCATCCTCAACGACAGTTTTGCGTCTCCTCCCCTACCTGTCTTCACCATCCATAATGGTGCAAACAGGTCAGGCATGATGGGGATACTGGGCTTGACTTAGGAAAACTGTAGACACAGAAGAGCATGCTGACTCCCGGTACATAATAACAATATCGGTGTTACTATTTCTATTCCTGTTTGCTTTTGGCACAAATGACAGCCAGTTCTGCAAGGGCTGAACCTGTTTTCCACTGCCAACATGTTCTACTAATGATCACTGCAGAAATGCCAGCTGTAGCTACAGAGGGGAAGAGTTTTCCGATTTTCTTGCCTTCAGGGACAGAAAGGGGAAAAGAAGGGTACTAAATGAATGGGATTTGGAAGCCAGTTACTTAGACATTCTTCCTTCTCTGGTTTTATACCTTCACCCAAATCTCTTGTGCTGTACTGCTCAAGATAAAATTTCCCTATTTGCTCTCTAACCAGGTTTTTCTGCTTGAACTGTGGAAAACATCCTCATTACATTCAGAAATGGCATGGGCTGTTATCATTATATTCATATGAAAATAGGAGAGAGGTGCCAGCTTCCCTTCTCCTAAACCGCTCTGCTCGCTTGCATTCTTTGGTGTTTCTGAAAGGTTTGCTGGGAGAATCGGTGCCTCAGACAGTCTCCATTTCATGTTCTCTGTTCTCTGGAAGTGGCTCTGGTCGGGACCACACTTAGGGAGCACAAATGCTGTTTGGAATTAATATCCAGACCCAAGCTCAGCCAGTGACAAGGCAACTACCTCTCTCTTGGAGCGTTCTGTGAATGGCAGTGAGGAGGTTAATTGCACTCCACAATCCCCAAGGCCACCTGGCCACAGTGTTCACATTTATTTCCACCGTGGCCCTGTCAGGTTGATTACGTAGTTAAAACCAAGACTCTTCTGCATAGGTTTCTACGGCAGTTCAGCTGCTGAGCTGCCTGGAAGCATTAATGACCTGGGATCAGAGTGACAGGAGAGGCCCAGGCCCCAGTCCTCTACTGGGAGCTCCCATACCAATGTCTGTCTGTCTTTGAAAGAACAGCTAGAAAATGTGAAATTTGTTCATACCATGTCTTCTTTAATAATAAATATGTGCAGTGCTCAGTGAGGGCTTACTCTTTTCTAGAGGCCATACATAAATGATCTTCACTTCTCACAGCCTTGCTAGATAGCTATTTTGGTTTTTATTTTTGAGGTGAGGAAAGCGCAGCTCTGAGAGTTTAGGGGTTCCACCAGGCCACCACATGAAAACAGACAGAACCAAGATCTGCTTCAGGATTGCCTGACACCATAAGGTGGGCTCTTCCTCCCAGGAAACACTTTCTCACAATCATCGTTAGCAGCTTCGTGAGAGCCGCGAGTGCCTCCTGCCCATTGTTAATAAACAACACACAGAGGGAAGCACAGCGAGCCAGGGTTTGGGCCATGGAGAAAGGCAGCGGAGTATGTTAGCCCTGGGAAAGAGACATGGTATTTAAATTTAACTAGAGATTTTAACATGAGAGAAGTTCATTATACTTAAAGCCTATTATTAGTACTTCACAGCAAAGATCTAAACTGCTCCGCTTCCTCACTGGCTCAGCAGCTCTAACACCTCTCTCATTCTGTTCCACACTGGGAGCAATGTAGGGCCCTCCTCATATTGTGCCAATCAGATTATGTCATTCCTCCACTTACAAACCTTTTACGATTTTTCATCACCTTAAGGACCAGTTCCAAACTCCTTAAAGTGGCAGATTGAATTCTTACCTTTCACTGCTCCCCTCTATTTCCCCATCCCATCTTTGTCTCCCCATATGAATTATCTGGAGTTCCTTGAGCAAACCTTCCTTGCCTGTGTCTCTAAGACACTGTATAAGCTCTTGCTCCTGGCAGGAATGTCCTCTCTCCCTGAATTCATCCTGCACTCCTACTACTGTTTTCCATAATACAGTAATTTAGGAGTCACCTACTCTCAGAAGCCCTCCCTGACTGATCATCTGGACTGAGCGGCACACAGCATGCTGGACTGAGCAGCACACAGCATGCTGAGCTGTGATTTGGTTTACTTGAATTCTCTTGGTCTAGACTATGGAGTCCTTGGGAATGTGTACTGCTCAGGAGCACATATTAGGCTGTTAATAACACTGAAGAATCAGGCAAAGGTTGAGTGATCTAATACCTAGATTCTTATTTTCCTTAGTTTGAAGAGGTACAAATCTTCTGGCTTACCACTTTTCCTAAAAGGGATAATTAATTTTGAATCAGTTCAACCTCAGGTTATTATTGAGCTTTTACTGCAAGGTCTTCTTGGAGTCCTGTTTCTCCAGGGTAAATAAAAATGGTATTGGTTATCTAAAAAATGGGGCTTCAATAGACAAGGTTACAAGCTAAAGTTTTTGAAACAAGAACTTGCTTCAAATAATGTGAAACATGTACTGTATGCCAAATTGATCATATTCAGCAGTTTATAGCATAAACTAAAGCCCTGATTCAGTTTGTAAACTGATATTTGCTGTGATACCAGGTGCAAGGAGTGAATGCTAATGTCCTCTGGAGGAGTTAAACAGTGTAAGTCAAATATCTGCTTAAAATGTATCTTCATATGAAACAAACCTTTGAAAACAATATGGTTTAGTTGGCTTCAGATATGTTCTTTTTAAAAATTTCTTCTTCTATATGAAATTAGAGAAAATAAAGTATAGGGTTGGTTTAATGAAAAAATTCAGTTGAGCCTGAAATTAGCATGTACACAATCCAAAATGCCTTATGGACAATACTCTTGTGTCCTGTCATAGATTTAGCTTAAGTGATCTAAAAACATAGGTGCCACTGTTGGGGCACCTGGGTGGCTCAGTCGGTTAAGCATCTGCCTTTGGCTCAGGTCATGATACCAGGGTCCTGGGATCAGGTCCCGCATCGGGCTTCTTGCTCAGCGGGGAGCCTGTTTCTCTTTCTCCCTCTGCCCCTCCACCCTACTTGTGCTCTGTCTGTCCTCTCTCAAATAAATAAAATCTTTAAAAATAATAATAAATAAATAAAAACATAGGTGCCGTTGTATTATTTTATACATGTCAAATAGAAGTGGTTGAACCACAGGATTGGACTCCAGGAAGAAGTCTGGATTTTCAGTGCATATACTACCACAGACTTAGTGGTACACAAACAGAATGTGGTATATACTCCACAAGTAAAGATAATGACAAGAATAGAGTTTTTCTTACACATTCATGGAGAGTCTGTTCACTCTTCTAATTCACAATGTCCTTTTCTTTAGGAGAGTACTTTAACTCCTTAATGCAGAAAGGAAAGAATAGTTTTATACATACATTTTTCACATTCAGAATAAATTTTCAAATGTTAACAAATTAAAATAAATATATGGATTGTTTGTACTGGTATTTCACATTTGTGAGTTTAAAAAAAAAATCTTGAGAAAGAACAAAGCTGGAAGTATCACAATTCCAGATTTCAAGCTATACTACAAAGCTGTTATAATCAAGACAGTATGGTACTGGCACAAAAATAGACACATAGATCAATGGAAAAGAATAGAGATCCCAGAAATAAACCCAGGCTTGTTTGGCCAATTAATCTTTGACAGAGGCAAGAATATCAATGGGGAAAAGACAGTGTCTGCAACAAATGGTGCTGGAAAAAGTCACAGCTACATGCAAAAGAATGAGACGGTACCACTTTCTTTCACCACACACAAAAGCAAACCCAAAATAGATTAAGAACCTAAATGTGAGACCTGAAACCACAAAAATCCTAGAAGAAAACAAGCAGTAATCTCTTCAACATTGGCCTTAGGAATATTTTTCTAGATATATCTCCTCAGGCAATGGAAACAAAAGCAAAAATAAACTTTTGGGACTGTATCAAAATGAAAAGCTTTTGCACAGTGAAGGAAACCATCAACAAAACAATAAGGCAACCTACGGAATGGGAGAAGATATTTGCAAATGATCTATCTGATTAAGGGTTTGTATCCAAAATATATAAAGAACTTATACAAAAAAACCACAAATAATCTGATTAAAAAATGGGCAGAGGACCCAAATAGACATTTTCCCAAAGAAGACAGATGGCCAACAGACACATGAAAAGATGCTCCACATCACTAATCATCAGGGAAATGTAAATCAAAACCACAATGAGATATCACCTCACACTTGTCAGAATGGCTAGAATCAAAAAGACAAGAAATAACAAGTGTTGGTGAGGATGTGGAGAAAAAGGAACCCTCATGCATTGTTGGTAGGAATGCAAATTTGTACAGCGACTGTGGAAAACAATTTGGAGGTTCCTTGAAAAATTAAAATAGAATTACCATATGATCCAGTAATTCCACTACTGGGTATTTCATTTACCTAAAGAAAATGAAAACACAAATTCAAAACGATATATGCACCCCTATGTTTATTGCAACATTATTTACAATAGCCAAGATGTGAAAGCAACCCAAGTGTCCATCAATAGATGAATGGGTAGTGTAGATGAAGATGGGATATTTATACAGACACATAATTAAATATTTCTCAGCCATAAAAAAGAATGAGATCTTGCCATCTGCAATGACATGGATGGACCTAGAAGACATAATGCTAAGTAAAATAAGTCAGACAGAGAAAGACAAATACCATATGATTTCACTCATATGTGGAATTTAAGAAATAAAACAGATGAACAAACAGAAAAAAGAGACAAACAAAAAACAGATTCTTAAATACAGAGGACAAGCTGGTGGTTGCTGAAGGGTAGTTGGGTGGGGGGATGGGTGAAATAAGTGAAGGGGCTTAAGAGTACACTTACTGTGCTGAGCACTGAGTAATATATAGAATTGTTGAATCATTATATAAAGAGCTTCTTTCCATATGGTTTAACCCATGTTTCTCAACCTTATGATTAACCTGTATGGTTAATCACTATACATTACATCATTAGTTTTTGATGTAGTGTTCCATGATTCATTATTTGCGTATAACACCCAGTGCTCCATGAAGAACGTGCCCTCTTTAATACCCATCACCAGGCTAACCCATCCCCCACCCCCCTCCCCTCTAGAACCCTCAGTTTGTTTTTCAGAGTCCATAGTCTCTCATGGTTCATCTCCCCCTCCGATCTCCCCCTCTTCATTCTTCCCCTCCTGCTATCTTCTTTTTTTTTTAACATATGATGTATTATTTGTTTCAGAGGTACAGGTCTGTGATTCAACAGTCTTACACAATTCACAGTGCTCACCATAGCACATACCCTCCCCAATGTCTATCACCCAGGCACCCCATGCCTCCCACCCCCCACCACTCCAGCAACCCTCAGTTTGTTTCCTACGATTAAGAATGCCTCATATCAGTGAGGTCATATGATACATGTCTTTCTCTGATTGACTTATTTCGCTCAGCATAACACCCTCCAGTTCCATCCACGTCATTGCAAATGGCAAGATATCATTCCTTTTGATGGCTGCATAATATTCCATTGTATATAGATACCACATCTTCTTTATCCATTCATCTGTCAATGGACATCTTGGCTCTTTCCACAGTTTGGCTATTGTGGACATCGGCCCACTCAGCTAGGAAGATTTTATAGAGCTTAACTTTCTGCAGTTTGCACTGAGTTCAAGTTCACATTATTTGTTTCTCAATTATAACAGTATATTATTAGATATGCTTTTGCGAATTGCATAGTACCATCCTCTTACCTACCTTGAAAATCACATGTCAGCTTTTGTATACACAGAAATTTACCACCACTTAGCCAATCACCAGACTTCAAAAGATATGCTATAGATGAGAAATACTTTGATGAGGTCAGCTTCTACCCAGAGTCATGATGCAGTTCTTGTCAAATGGTTTATTGAGGGAGAGAAACCCCATCCTGCAGGAGGGATTGCATGGAGTGACTGACAGGAAAGAACTCATGATATATAAGTTTACTTAGTCAAAGGGAACAGAACATAAATGGAAATTTGGGAAAGCCCTCATTTTACAAATGTAGTTTCAGCTTTTTCCTTGAACTTCAAGAATTTTGCTTTGTCTCTATACATGCTTATATAAAAATATTATGTCCGTATAAATCTTCACTTCTAAATATCATAAAACTATTGCTATGTTTTAAAAGATAAAATATTTAAAAAACCTTCATGCTCTATACTTAGTTACATGGTAAAACTTCATTAAGCCTTAGATAGCTAACAATTATGATTAAAGATTTGAAATTTGAGGAGCGCCTAGGTGGCTCAGTCGGTTAAGTGTCTGTCTTTGGCTCAGGTCATGATCTCAGAGTCATGATTTCAGAGTCCTGGGATAGAGCCCTGCATGGAACCCTGCATGCGAGCTCTGCATCTGGCTCCCTGCTCAGGGGGGAGTTTGCCTCTCCCTCTCCCTCTGCCCCCCCCCACCCCCAACTCATGCTAACATGCACTCTGTCTCTCAAATAAATAAAATATATTAAAAAAAAGATTTGAAAATTTGTAAAGATGAATATTTTAGCCTTTTTCCCCCTTGGGGTCTTTTAATTTGGTAATCTGTTTACTGTTTCATTAGGTGAGCGATGTAATCAGAGATCCAAAGTTTAATGATTCAGGAATTCCCCTGAAGTGAAAATAATAACTAAACTGAATAATCTAAATTGATTAGTTTTACTTGTATCCAACAGCTCTTGGGACCATAATATTAAACCTATCACTTCAGTATTTTCCATTAATTCATTTCATGTATATCCCAGTATCCAAAAGCCATTCTACAAATACAGTTTACCATTTAATTTTTTTTAATTGCTTTTGGCTTTGTCCTTTAAAGAGTTTTATCTTTTATAATGCAAAATCATTATGTAAACCTTGTAACAAAATAAAGAGTTATTTCCTTTATCAGGGCCATCTCTCTAATTCCTGAATTATACACTGAAGCACTGTACAGATTGTACTGGCGTCTGTCAGTGAGTCCACTCTGGCCATCTTATCAAGAATACAGTTGTTAGGCATTGTGAATGATCTGAATGTGTGAGGCAGAAAATCTGTCCTCGGAGAGTTTACATTCTGTGATTTTTGAGAAGACAACATATAAGATCATTACTTTTGAAAAAAGTGTGGCAGGTTGGGATGATTAAAATATAAAATATAATTTATACATTCAAAAGAATTACAAAACCACATAAGAATACCTGTTTCTTGCTAACACTTTTTTTAAACACGAAGATACTATTGGCTAGTTTGATTGACTTAACTTTTACTGACTTTTAACTGTCTTGAAATTATATTTCTCACCCTGAAAATGTTAAAATTATACATATATGCCCAAGCAGATGAGAGCAATTCCAATAAAGGCATTACCAATATAGAGTTACCTTAACATAAATGTATGATTTTTTAAGGTGAAACATTTGAAGGAAAGTACACTAATGACTTCTAGTATATCTGTTTAATATATATTTATAATATTTGCATTAAATGTGTATATATATATATTTATGTAATGTGTGCATACTTGTATGATAAAGTACAATATTATATCATAGGTACAAATAAGATTCCATAGGAATGGGATTTGTATAACAGAAGGAAGGGATAGGGCATTCCTGAAAGAGGAAAAAAAAAAGCAAGAAAGAAAAAAGAAAAAAATGGAAGGAACTAAATGATATATCCAACCACAGGGAAGAGACCAGTGAGCCCTTCAAAAGATGATTGGAAAGTGATGGGGACATATTTGATGCAGAGGGTAAAAGGAGGGGGAGAAAATCAAACAACTCAAAGTTTTCTAGCTTGGGTTATTATGCCCATAACAGAATGAGAGGTGTTGACTCCAAAGTAAAGATAGTGAGTTTTGTATTTAGAAACATTGCATAACATAATTTGGAAGCTATAAAAGACTTAGTTATTACCTAGTTAGAGTTCTGTCTCTCTTTTTTAAGAAAACAAATAGAGAAGATATTTGACCAAAAACATAAAGCCAGCCAAGAGAGGCAGAAGCCAACCCTTAATAATATGGAATAGGAGTATACCTTTCAGAAGAGAGGAGACATTCTAGTAATGGGAGTGGCGATTTGGAGTAAAATAAAAAGTTGGACGGGACAAGTTTACCTATATTCATTGGTGAAGGTAGAAACTCAGAGTGTCAGAACTTCCAGAGGGTAGGAGATTGAACAACTAGGCAGAGCGGAGGCCCAGAACACTGCCACACCTCCTAGAGAAGAAGGTGGAAACCATGGAGTCAGATCAATAACTTTCTTATTTTAAAATTTAAAAAAGATTAAAAATTAAAATATATAGATGTACACATCCATAAACACAAATAAAATAAAAACACTAGAACAATAATAATTCTATAATATTAAGGAAATTGAATTTATAATTTTAAAACTCTCAACGGAGAAATCTCTGGGCCCAGATGGTTTCACAGGTGAATTCTACCAAATGTTTAAAAAGTAATTAACATCAATTCTACACAATCTGTTTCAGAAAACAGAGGAGAAGGGAACACTTCCCAACTCTTCTTATAAAGCTAACATTTACCTAATATCAAAAAGAGACAAACTACAAAAAAAGAATACAGATCAATGTCCCTTATGAATAGAAGTAAAAGTTCTTAAAATATAAAAGTAGAATTCAGCAACATATAGTATATAATATTAATAAAATAGTTTGTAATAAGAATTATTCACCGTAAACAAGAGGGGTTTATTCCCGATATGCAAGACTGCTTCAATATTCAAGAATTAACCAATCAATGTAGTCTATCATAGTAACAGAAGAAAAATCACATGATCCTATCAATCAATCCAGTAATTTGACAAAATTCAACACAAATTTATGACAAAATTCTCAGTTAAAAAAAAAGGCACAGAGGAGAATTTCCTCATCTTGATAAAGAATATCTATTTTAAAAAACCCTACAGCTATCATTATAGTTAATGGTGAGACTAGATGCTTTCCCCCTAAAATTAGGAAGGAGGTCAGATGTTCATATTACCACACTCATTCAACATAATACTGGAAGTTCTGGCCAGTGCAGTAAGGCAAAAAAAATGAAATAAAAGACATATGAATCAGAAAGGAAAAAATAAAATTGTTCTTATTGTTCTTATTTGCAGATGGCATGATTATCTACATAGGGAACCACAAAGAATGTACAAAAAGCTTTTAAATTTTGGTCATAAGCTTTAAAATTCATACAGATATGCAAAGGACCCAGAATAGTAGAAACAATCTTGAAAAAAAATAGTGTCAGAGCACTCACAATTTCCATTTCAAAACTTACTATAAAGCTACAGTCACCAAGCCAGTGTGGTACTAACATATAGAAATCAAGATCAACAGAATGGAATTTAAAGTCCAGAAATAAACCTTTACATTTATGGTCAACTGGTTTTCAAAACAAGAGTGTCAAGATAATTGAATGGGAAAAGAATAGTCTTTTCAACAAGTGGTGCTGAAACAACTGAATATATGTGCGCAAAAGAATGAATTTGGATCCCTACCTTCCCCCTACCTCATCATACACAAAAATGAACTAAAAAATGATCATAGCCCTAAATGTAAGAGATCAGGCTATGAGCTATTTGAGGAAAGCATAGGATTTGTGATCTTGGATTAGGCAATGGTTTCATAGATACTATATCAACTTACAATGACAAAAGAAAAAGTAGATATATTGGAATTCGTCAAAATTAAAACATTTGTGATTCAAAGGATGCTATCAAGTATTTGAAAAGATAACCCACAGAACTGGAGAAAATATTTTTAAGTCATATCTGTTGAGGGACTGATATTTGGAATATATAAAGAACTCTCACAATTCAACAATGAAATAGTAATAACCCAACTAAAAAATGGGCAAGGTGTTTGAAGAGACATCTCTCCAAAGAAGATACTATACAAATGGCCAAGAAGCAAATGAAAAGTTTCTTACTGCCATTAGTTTTTAGGGAAAAGCAAATAAAAGCCATAAGGAGATACCACTTCACACTCACTAGGAAGACTACAATAAAAAATATGGGACCATAACAAGTATTGACAAGTATTTGGAGAAATTGGAACCCCCCCCATACATCATTTGTGGGAATGTAAAATGGTGGAGCCACTTCTAGGTATATACCCAAGAGAATTAAAAACATGCCAACACAAAAATTTGTACACAAATGTTCATAGTATAGTAACATTATTTATGATAGCCAAATGTGGAAATAATCCAAACGTCCATCAATTAATGGATAAACAAAATGTAATATATCCAAACATTGGAATATTATTTGTCCATGAAAATTAATGAAGTACTAATTCAAGCTACAATGCAGATGAATCATGAAATAGTATGCTAAATCAAAGCAGTCAAACACAAAAGGCCTCAATTATATAATTAATTCCCTTATTTTAAATGTCCAGAAGAGGCAAATCCCTAAAGACAGAGTAGATTTGTGGTTTCCAGGGGCTCTAGGGAAGAAAAGATGTGGAGTGATTTCTAATTAAAGTGTGGTTTCATTCTGGGGTGATGAAAATGTTCTAGAACTGCTGAGTGGTAATTATTGTACAACTGTATGAATATACTAAAAATCATTGAATAGGACAATTTAAAATGGTGAATTTTATGACATGTGAATTGTATCTCAATATAAGTTTCATTAAAATAATAAACTTACTCATATAGAGCCTTTAAAAATTCTCAATTTAAAAATTTTTATGTAATATCATATATTAATTAGAAGACTAACATGAGCTGCCTGTGGTGTAGACACTCCTCCACATCTAATCTTTCCACATTAGAGAGAAAACATGAGTTGTTGAATTAGATAATTGAAAACTTTATACAAAGAAACACTAAGCAATACAAAGGTCTATTTATATTTACCAAACAATTGTTACTGATTTTAGTTTCTAATACCTTAGAGTAAAATAAAAGCATTGTAAATTTGGAATACCTCATAATACTAGATTTCCAATTTTCAAATTAACAGTAAGCTAATTATAAAACATCCTGAGCAGGACGCCTGGGTGGCTCAGCTGGTTAAGCATCTGTCTTCGACTCAGGTCATGATCCCAGGGTCCTGGGATCAAGCCCCGCATCAGGCTCCTTGCTTGGTGGGGAGCCTGCTTCTCCCTCTGCCTGTTGCTTCCCCTGCTTATTCTCTCTCTCTCTCTCTCTCTCTGACAAATAAATAAATAAATCTTTGAAATTAATTAATTAATTAATTAATTAATTAAATAAAACATCCTGAGCACTATAAGTATCCTACCTTTTTAAAATCAGTGGGAATCTGGTAAGTCAATACATACTTTCATTATTTCAAACTTTCACTTAAGAACTTTGAATATCTTTCTGGCACGAACAGATTCAGAGTTATGAACATTTATTAACGTATAAACAACGAACAGATGTTATAAAAAAATACGCACATCTTCTCCAGATTAGATGAATCTTTCTTGCCTCATGAAAAAGTCCTGTGCTGAGGTGATTGTATTTCTCATGATGATAATCATATTAATAGTTTTGATAGATTATGATAACCAAAACAAGCCTTCTGTGTTGTTCTTGATCTTTGTTTTTTCTGTTAATTTGTTTTACTGTCTATTATGTGAAAAGAAGGAGAGAAGGAACTGGCATAATTGAGTTGGTCAGTAGTTTGTTTCACTGCCACAGGCCTGCTATTTTGGATTTCAGAAGAAACCCGTGTGCCTCCATTTCTGTTGGCCTAGTCTATGTAACTAGGCCAGCATTTTGTTTATTCTTTTCAGTGTCGAAGTCCTTCCTGGATAGCAAGCCCTGCTCTTCACATCTTGCTTAACTCTTACAAGTAAACATGAAAAAATATTGATCTCCGTTGGAACCAAGTCTAAATTTACAACATCCCTGAATAGGATTCCTGGTAACGCCTTGCATCTTTGTTCTCCTTCCATGTGCTCCCCTCAACCCCCGCAAGCATGTATATGCGCGCGCACACACACACACACACACACACACACACACACACACACACACACAC